>NW_020837981.1:10623185-10692886 GCF_003676395.1 Aethalodelphis obliquidens | reverse complement strand
TAGATTCCATATATATGTGTTAGCATATGGTATTTGTTTTTCTCTTTATGACTTCACTCTGTATGACAGACTCTAGGTCCATCCACCTCACTACAAATAACTCAGTTTCGTTTCTTTCTGAGGCTGAGTAATATTCCATTGTATATATGTGCCACATCTTTATCCATTCATCTGTCGATGGACACTTAGGTTGCTTCCATGTCCTGGCTATTGTAAATAGAGCTGCAGTGAACATTTTGGTACATGACTCTTTTTGAATTATGGTTTTCTCAGGGTATATGCCCAGTAGTGGGATTGCTGGGTCGTATGGTAGTTCTGTTTTTAGTTTTTTAAGGAACCTCCATACTGTTCTCCATAGTGACCATATCAATTTACATTCCCACCAACAGTGCAGGGGGGTTCTCTTTTCTCCACACCCTCTCCAGCATTTATTGTTTGTAGATTTTTTGATGATGGCCATTCTGACTGGTGTGAGGTGATACCTCATTGTAGTTCTGATTTGCATTTCTCTAATGATTAGTGATGTTGAGCATCCTTTCATGTGTTTGTTGGCATTCTGTATATCTTCTTTGGAGAAATGTCTATTTAGGTCTTCTGCCTATTTTTAATTGGGTTGTTTGTTTTTTTGATATTTGGCTGCATGAGCTGCTTGTAAATTTTGGAGATTATTCCTTTGTCAGTTGCTTCATTTGCAAATATTTTCTCCCATTCTGAGGGTTGTCTTTTCATCTTGTTTATGTTTACCTTTGCCGTGCAAAAACTTTTAAGTTTCATTAGGTCCCATTTGTTTATTTTTGGTTTTATTTCCATTTCCCTAGGAGGTGGGTCAAAAAGGATCTTGATGAGATTTACGTCATGGAGTGTTCTCCCTATGTTTTCCTCTAAGAATTTTATAGTGTCTGGCCTTACATTTAGGTCTTTAATCCATTTTGAGTTTATTTTTGTGTATGGTGTTAGGGAGTGTTGTAATTTCATTCTTTTACCTGTAGCTGTCCAGTTTTCCCAGCACCACTTATTGAAGAGGCTGTCTTTTCTCCATTGTATGTTCTTGCCTCCTTTATCAAAAATAAGGTGACCATATGTGCGTGAGTATATCTCTGGGCTTTCTATCCTGTTCCATTGATCTATATTTCTATTTTTGTGGAGTACTATACTGTCTTGATTACTGTAGCTTTGTAGTATAGTCTGAAGTCCAGAAGCCTGATTCCTCCTGCCCTGTTTTTCTTTCTCAAGATTGCTTTGGCTATTCGGGCTCTTTTGTGTTTCCATACAAATTGTGAAATTTTTTGTTCTAGTTCTATGAAAAATGCCATTGGTAGTTTGATAAGGATTCCATTGAATCTGTAGATTGCTTTGGGTAGTATAGTCATTTTCACAGTGTTTATTCTTCCAGTCCAACAACATGGTATATCTCTCCATCTGTTTGTATCATCTTCCATTTCTTTCTTCAGTGTCTTATACTTTTCTGCATACAGGTCTTTTGTCTCCTTAGGTAGGTTTATTCTAGGTATTCTTTTTGTTGCAGTGGCAAATGGGAGTGTTTCTTTAATTTCTCTTTCAGATTTTTCATCATTAGTGCATAGGAATGCAAGACATTTCTGTACATTAATTTTGTATCCTCCTACTTTACCAAATTCATTGATTAGCTCTAGTAGTTTTCTCGTAGCATCTTTAGTATTCTCTGTGTGTAGTATCATGTCATCTGCAAACAGTGACAGCTTTACTTCTTCCTTTCTCATTTGGATTCCTTTTATTTCTTTTTCTTCTCTGATTGCTGTGGCTAAGACTTCCAAAACTATGTTGAATAATAATGGTGAGAGTGGACAACCTTTTCTTGTTCCTGATCTTAGAGGAAATGGTTTCAGTTTTTCACCACTGAGAACGATCTTGGCTGGGGGTTTATCATATATGGCCTTTATTATGTCGAGGTAAGTTCCCTCTGTGCCTACTTTCTGGAGGGTTTTTATCAAAAATGGGTGTTGAATTTTGTTGAAAGCTTTTTCTGCATCCATTGTGCTAATCATACGATTTTTCTCCTTCAATTTTTTAATATGGTTTATCACATTGATTGATTTGCATATATTGAAGAATCCTTGCATTCCTGGGATAAACCCCACTTGATCATGGTGTATGATCCTTTTCATGTGCTGTTGGATTCTGTTTGCTAGTATTTTGTTGAGGATTTTTGCATCTGTGTTCATCAGTGATATTGGCCTGTAGTTTTCTTTCTTTGTGACATGTTTGCCTGGTTTTGGTATCAGGGTGTTGGTGGCCTCGTAGAATGAGTTTGGGAGTGTTCTTTTCTCTGCTATATTTTGGAAGAGTTTGAGAAGGATAGGTGTTAGCTCTTCTCTAGATGTTTGATAGAATTCACCTGTGAAGCCATCTGGTCCTGGGCTTTTGTTTGTTGGAAGATTTTTAATCACAGTCTCAATTTCAGTGCTTGTGATTGGTCTGTTTATATTTTCTATTTCTCCCTGGTTCAGTCTCAGAAAGTTGTGCTTTTCTAAGAATTTGTCCATTTCTTCCAGGTTGTCCATTTTATAGGCATATAGTTGTACTAATCTCTCATGATCCTTTGTATTTCTGCAGTGTCAGTTGTTACTTCCCTCCCCTCATTTTCAGTCTGTATGTGTCCCTAGGCCTGAAGTGGGTCTCTTATCGACAGCATATATACGGGTCTTGTTTTTGTATCCATTCAGCCAGTCTCTGTCTTTTGGTGGGAGCATTTAATCCATTTACATTTAAGGTAGTTATCAATATGTATGTTCCTATTACCATTTTCTTAATTGTTTTGGGTTTGTTATTGTAGGTCTTTTCCTTCTCTGTGTTTCCTGCCTAGAGAAGTTCCTTTAGCATTTGTTGTAAAGCTGGTTTGGTGGTGCTGAATTCTCTTAGCTTTTGTTTGTCTGTAAGGGTTTTAATTTCTCTATCTAATCTGAATGAGATCCTTGCTGGGTAGAGTAATCTTGGTTGTAGGTTTTTCCCTTTCATCACTTTAAATATGTCCTGCCACTCCCTTCTGGCTTGCAGAGTTTCTGCTGAAAGATCAGCTCTTCATCTTATGGGGATTCCCTTGTATGTTATTTGTTGTTTTTCCTTGCTGCTTTTAATATTTTTTTCTTTGTATTTAATTTTTGATAGTTTGATTAATATGTGTCTTGGCATGTTTCTCCTTGGATTTATCCTGTACGGGACTCTCTGTGCTTCCTGGACTTGATTGACTATTTCCTTTCCCATATTAGGGAAGTTTTCAACTATAATCTCTTCAAATATTTTCTCAGTCCCTTTCTTTTTCTCTTCTTCTTCTGGGACCCCTATAATTCGAATGTTGGTGCATTTAATGTTGTCCCAGAGGTCTCTGAGACTGTCCTCAATTCTTTTCATTCTTTTTTCTTTATTCTGCTCTGCGGTAGTTATTTCCACTATTTTTATCTTCCAGGTCACTTATCCGTTCTTGTGCCTTAGTTATTGTGCTATTGATCCCTTCTAGAGAATTTTTTATTTCATTTATTTTGTTGTTCATCATTGTTTGCTCTTTAGTTCTTCTAGGTCCTTGTTTAAACGTTTCTTGTATTTTCTCCATTCTATTTCCAAGATTTTGGATCATCTTTACTATCATTACTCTGAATCCTTTTTCAGGTAGACTGCCTATTTCCTCTTCATTTGTTTGGTCTGGTGGGTTTTTACTTTGGTCCTTCATCTGCTGTGTGTTTCTCTGTCTTCTCATTTGCTTAACCTACCGTGTTTGGGGTCTCCTTTTCTCCGACTGCAGGTTTGTAGTACCCATTGTTTTTGGTATCTGCCTCCAGTGGCTAAGGTTGGTTCAGTGGGTTGTGTAGGTTTCCATGTGGAGGGGAATGGTGCCTGTATTCTGGTGGATGAGGCTGGAGCTTGTCTTTCTGGTGGGCAGGACTGCATCCTGTGGTGTGTTTTGATTTTAGGCAGCCTCTCTGCTAATGGGTGGGGTTGTGTTCCAGACCTGCTAGTTGTTTGGCATAGGGTGTCCAGCACTGTAGCTTGCTGGTAATTGAGAGGAGCTGGATCTGAGCGTTGAGATGGAGATCTCTGGGAGAGCTTTGGCTGTTTGATATTATATGGAGCCGGGAGATCTCTGGTGGACCAATGTCCTGAACTCGGCTGTCCCCCCTTTAGAGGCACAGGCCTGACACCTGGCTGGAGCACCAAGAGTCTGTCAGCCACACGGCTCAGAAGAAAAGTGAGAAAAAAGAAAATAAAGTTATTAAAATTAAAAATTAAAAAATTATTAAAAATAAAAAAGTTAAAAAGTAATAAAAGAAAAAAATGGACAGACAGAATCCTGGGACAAATGGTAAAAGCAAAGCTATACAGACAAAATCACACAAAGAAGCATACACATACACACTCACAAAAAGAGAAAAAGGAAAAAAATATATATGTCTTTTGGGAAGTCTGAGGTCTTCTGCCAGCATTCAGTAGGTGTTCTGTAGGAGCTGTTCCACATGTAGATGTATTTCTGATGTATTTGTGGGGAGGAAGGTGATCTCCACGCCTTACTCCTCCGCCATCTTGAAGGTGTCTCATAGCCTGTTAGCAAATGAATTCCAACTCTTTTTCTGATATATTCTGTCACTAAGCTGGAGTGTCACAGGCCGTCTTTGTGATTTCCTCTCCATTATCTGCCTGGCAGTCTTAAAAAGTCTCTCCCCAGGTATCACTGTTCCCCACTATCTTTCTCTGACACTCCTTCCTCCCTTACCCTAGTTTGTTCTCTTCTCTTCCAGGTTATAGAATGATTTTCCTCTGTTTTCAGCCAATGTGGCTCTCCACCGATTTGTTTTCTAATGGAGCTGCTGAAAACCCTACTAAAAGACAAATTTTGTCATGTTACTCCTTCAGAATGCTTCAGTGGGTAACATTAATAGTTAGGATAAAGAGTTTTATCTTTCTTTTTTATGTTCTTTTTTTTACTGAGGTAAAAATTCATATAACATAAAACAAATCACTTAAAGTGCAATTCAGTAGAATTTACTGCGTTCACAGTGTTGTACAATCATACCCACATCTAGTTCCAAGATGTGTTTTTATCTCTCTAAATGGAAACCCCAGAATGAAAGCAGTCATTCCCCTTTCTCCCCTCCTGCCAGCCCCTGACAGCCACTGGTAGGTTATCTTTCACTATGCATTTACCAATTCTGAGTGTTTCACGTAAATGCAATGATTGCTTTATATGACTTTTTCTATTTGGCTTCTTTGACTTATACTATTTTTGAGGTTCATTGAGGTTGTCATATGTATTAGCACTTCATTCCTTTCTGTAGCTGAATAATTCTCCATCGTATGGATATATTCTGTTACCTATTAGTCGATGGACATTTGGGTTGTTTAGATCGTTTAAATGCCTCTTTTTGATTCGTATGATTATATACCTAGGAATGTAAACGCTGGATCATATGGTAAATTTGCATTTAACTTTTCAAGGAACCACCAAACTGTTTCCACAGTGGCAGCCGTAGTATACGTTTTCACCAGCAATGTATGAGCGTTCCAATTTGTACATCCTTGCCAACACTATCCCCCCCACCATTTCTTTTTTCTTTTTTTTTTAATTATGAACAACCTTATGGTTATGAAGTGGTATTTCATCATCATGTTTTTATTTCCCTTAATGACTAATCATATTGAACATCTTTTTATGCACTTGTTGGCCATTTGTATATTTTCTTTGGGGTAATGTGTATTCAACTTATTTAACCATTTTTTATTAGATTTGTTTGTGTTTTGTTTTTAACTCAGAAATACCTTTTAAATGATCAGATCCAGCATATTTCTAGACTTAATGATTATCAAAGAAGAGTTACATTTTGCTCTTTGACGTTCTTTATTATTACAGTCTCATTTTTAATAACTATTTGAACATTATCAGCGTGTCTGGACTCTCTGTACTTAAAATGCAGCAAACTATTTTTTAATCTTAGTACTAAAATCTTAGTACTAAAATACTAAAAAAAAATACCTTTTTTTTTTTTTTTTGTGGTATGCGGGCCTCTCACTGTTGTGGCCTCTCCCGTTGCGGAGCGCAGTCTCAGCAGCCATGGCTTACGGACTCAGCCGCTCCGCGGCATGTGGGATCTTCCCAGACCGGGGCACAACCCCATGGCCCCTGCATCGGCAGGCGGACTCTCAACCACTGTGCCACCAGGGAAGCCCTCCAGTACCTTTTGATAGTTTTAATATAGAACATTTCCACTTAGCAGTTCTTCATACCCTAATGAACAGTTATATGAAGGGTGTAATTTCCCTTGTCGATTAACTAGCAGTCATTGGTTAATGCTCAAGTAATTGGTGATATTTCTCTATTGTTCACGTTTTCCTCTTTTTAAAAAATATTACTTGCTTTCTTGTTAGTACTTCAGAAACGTTTACCAGATTAATGTGTCAGTTGTAAATCAGATATAAAGGTGTTTTTGGCAGTCATACTTTTGAGGGGGGGCGCTAAAGGGATAATGGATTACAATCAACAATTTTAGATATTTCATATGGCAAGAACCAAATAAATTATAAAGCTGATGTTAATATTAATGTGCTGTGAAACCTCATAGTTTATGTGTTCATATTACCAGAATTAGAGCATTTTAAGAGCAAGAAGAGCTCTCTAAATTAATATCTGTACTGTTTTTCTACATATGTTCTGTAGATTTTTTAAAAATAATAATTCTGCAAGAAAAATTTGTTGTGGAAAGCATGAAAGCCAGAAATTTGTTTAAATGTCTATGATACTATGTATTTTCTCTAATTGGTAAACCCCACTATTGCACTTTCATTCAGAAAATGTAAGCTGATGGTAGGGACAGCAGTGAGTGTTTTGTGAATATGAAGAGTTAAGTAGTAGTTGTAATCTAAAATGGTTATCAAGGGGTGCTTTAAAAATTCTTTTCCTAGAGCCTCTAAAGCTGGCATTTTAGAAACTATGGTTTATGGATTGTCAGTTGTAGTGGAGGTGTGTTTATGGACCTATAGGAAGTCCATAAATCCACTGAAACTATAATTTTTAATGTGATTTTTAAAAGGAAAATACAATACTTGTATCATATTCTCAAATGAATCCAAGATTTTATAATTGGTTACAAACCACTGATTTAAAATGTTGGTAAAGGCCCACTATATATACAATTGATCCTCGTTATTTGTAGATTCCATTTTTGTGGCTTCACCTATGCAGTAAAAATTTATTTGTAGATGCAAAATTAGTACAAGGGGCACATCTGTAGTCACTGATGTGCACAACACTGTGTGAAGTCAAACAAGGTGACACTTTGCCTTTTTGTTTTAGTATCTTCTTCGAGGTGTGTTTAGTGCTTTTTTTTTTTTTTTTTTTTCCCGGTACGTGGGCCTCTCACTGTTGTGGCCTTTCCCGTTGCGGAGCACAGGCTCCAGACGCGTGGGCTCAGCGGCCATGGCTTACGGGCCCAGCCGCTCCGCGGCATGTGGGACCCTCCAGACCGGGGCACGAACCCGTGTCCCCTGCATCGGCAGGCGGACTCTCAACCGTTGCGCCACCAGGGAAGCCCTGCATTTCTTTTTGTTGATGATTTTGTTGCTTAATATCAGCCCCAGTCATAGTGCTGGAATGCTCTCTATTGTTTCTAGGATCTAGAAGGCTGTGATGTGCCTTATAGAGAAAATACTGTTAGGTACACTTTTTTCAGACATGAGTTATAGTGCTGTTGACCACGAAATCAATGTTAATAAGCCAAATATAAATTTGTGCATATATACACATAAATATTTTACATGCAGTTATGATTATATATAGATATATTTATATAAGTATAAATATATGTCTAAACCGAAACACACGTAAAACAAAGTTATGTATTGATATTGGTTGGAACAGTGGTTCAGTATTCATGAATCCAGTGTTCATAATAACTTTGTACAACATAAGTACCTTGAATAACAAGAATTAACTGTAATTGGTTAGAGCCAGTGAGACTTATCTAGTTGACCTTTTGAAGTCTTTTTTTTAACTTAATATTTTTTTATTTTTCTGTGAACATTTATATAAATGAGGCTATGCATCATTCATCTCTTAATATCACACATCAAATGCTTCTGACATGATCATGATAAATGCTTTTGACATAAGTGGGCTTCATATTTACACTTTCTACCTCTACCAGAATTCACTGGTCTACTTCAAATTTCTATTTGAAATGTTATTACCACTCGTCATACAGTATGTTGGAATATAATACATGTACCATATTTTGCTATGGGATATTGGTAACTGTTCCTACTGACATTAGCCATTTTATCTAAGGACCTGTTAATTCATTAACAGTTAAAGAGTTATAAGTGGGTCTTTAGCAAATATTAGCTGTATATTTGCATACTTACTTTGATTCAGTGAATGCACTTATCTTTTTCATTATTCACAACTAAAGGAATTTGGGGCTCCCTCTTTCTAACAAGATGGAGTAACAAGTACTGGATTTACCCTCTCACCTGAAATAATGATCATGGGAAAACCATATGATCATGTCTTATAGATGCAGAAAAAATAGTTGACGAAATCCAACATCCATTTCTCTTAAAATCCATGAAGAACCAATGGTAACACTGTACTTATTGTTGAAAGACTAAATGCTTCCCTGTAAGATTAGGAAGAAGACTAGGATGTCCACCTTCACCACTTCTGTTCAAAACTGTACTGCAGGTTCTAGCTAGAGCCATTAGTCAATAAAAAGAAAAGCATCTAGATTAGAAAAGCTGAAGTAAATCTTTCATCGTTTGTCAGTGATACGATCATTTCTGTTCATTATCCTATAGAATCTACAAAAAGATACTAGAACTGATAATTGAGGTTTAGCACGCTTATAGGATTCAAGATCAACATTTTAAATCAGGTGTATTTTTCTCTATTAGCAACAACAAATTTGAAATTTAGTAAAAGCAATGTTTACCATAATGTCCATAATATAAAATACTTGGGGACAAATCTTTCAAAAGATGTACAAGACCTGTATATATACATAGGTCAGAACCTACACAATTTTATACCTAATATTCATATAAATAAATTTGTATCATTTAAACCTCTGTGAAACGACTTAATCAACAAACAATGCAAAAAAGTAAAGGAATTTGTGTCAACATAACACTAAGTGAGTTGACTAAAGTCAACTCAATTTTTAATCACAAGATCTCTAAAAAATGACTAAACATCACTGAACAAAAGTTATGAGTGTAGTATAGAGTGTTGGATACCAGTCAACATTATTTCTTTGCAAAGCACAACCAGCTTGAGTATTCGTAGCCTTGACCAATTTGTTTAATGTTTTGGGTCAGCATTCCAAAATTTGAGTGAGCAACATCTTTTGAACCTTTTTGACTGTTTTCCAGTTTCTTCTGGTATACAGTTGGTTTAACAGATTAGGGTTAGAGGTGAGTTTGAAATATGTGTGTTTAGTGTAGAGGATATTTAAGAATTATTTATTATTAAGAATCTTTGATTAATATTTTTGAAGATTGTATAGAGTAATTTTGAGGTAATTTGAAAATAATAAATTGCAATTTGTTATCATGGAGATGTGTTAAACTGTTGGTTTGGGCATACCTATACTGATTGTCTAGTATGTTTTTAATCATGGTGTTTCCTTTTCAAGCAATAGATTGTGATGAAAAGTAAATTCACAATGAAATATATAAGCAATTGTAACTTTTGGATTTGGAAAGGAAAAATTATAATCTGAAGTTTTCTTCACCCCCCACCCCAAAGATAGTCAATTACCCTCAACTTTCTGAAGTGTTTTAGATTAGATTTCTAACATACAGATTTTGAAAGGTCATATATTTATTTTGACTTATGTTCAGGAAAAACTGAAAGGCTTAGCCAGAATGATAAATGCATGAAAGAGATTAGGTTTTGCAAGAGAGAATTCTTATATCCCTTAATATCTTTTATGTTACCTCCAAATTTTTCAAAGATGTAATAAATCTGACATCTATTACTTTCCAAATGAAAAGTTTGTAAATGTAACATTTTTCTGCTTTATCTAAAGGATTTACTTTACAAACTTAATTTGAATGTCTGTTCTCATTGCACGTAATTTCTGGAGACTAATTACATCCTTCTTTTTGTTTGTGGCTTTTAAAAATTACATCTTTTAATAAGGTATATGTCTTAGCTGTCAGGGAATTTTCACCATGTACCAGTTATTTCTGAGAAATGGGCAATGAATTATTCGGGAACAGAAACATCCTATTTTTTGTCTACTTTTCCAAGTAGCAGTTTCTCTGAATAATAGGCTTTTTGGTGTCTGTTAATTGGTAACTTTTGATATCAGTTGACTCCTGGGAAAGTGTTTGTAGTTGTTAAAAGTTAACTAAATGAAGAGTTATAATCCTTGAAGTAATAGTTGTCTGCTTTATACTCTATTTTTAATTATTGAGTGCCCCTACGATCATTTGTTACTCTTATTTAAATCCTTAACTTATCTAATAAATGGGACATTTATGATAATCAGTATTGTTTATTTTAGTAAAAATTCCATTCATATTTTCACATCACTTATACTGTCAGTTATTGTTTTTTCTTGCTCTGCTCAGAACAATGACGATATTCAATCCCAACATTATTTTGTACATATGTTTCAGATCCTTCTATTCTGAGTCAGTATGCATTTATTGAATGCTTAGTATTTCTTTATAGCATTGGTTTAGAATATGTTTCTTGAACTTTCAAATCACTTATCTTACTTTTTTGAAGAAATGAAACTTTTTTATGAATAAATACTTTCAGTTCAAGTTAATAATACTAGACATTATTTGAAAAACAAAGAATATAATGTTGTGAAATGGTGATCTTGATCTAATATCCCTTTTCAAGACAATTTAACATTTCCCTCTTTTGGCAGTCATTTTTAAAAAATTGTATATTATTGGTCCAACAGAAGCAGGAAAAATGCACATTTTAATTATTTCTTTTTATATTTTTGAAGTCTAAAGATCTTTAAGGGAATTTTATTGTGGCTTGTAAAGGTATCTATCTAGAATTTCCCAACAAGTAGGTAAGGGATAATTTAACTGTTATGAACCCAGCCATCATCCATTTTCAGAGTTTGTTGAACATGGTTCTTTTTAAATCATTCTCTATCATGTCTGCATGCTGTACACTGTCATCCCTTACAGTTCTATGCATGAAATCTAAAAATCTCATATTCTGTGATGACATAGAATTCTCCTAACCCTTGCACCTCTAAGTGTCACTGCCCCCAAATCTGCCATTTCACTGCATTTAGTGCATTTGAGTGCACTTAATATTCTCTCAAACTTATGTAAACAAATTCTCTCAATTTTTGTGTCCTTTCATTTCACAATGCCTAGCCAGCAATTCTAGGTCAGTCTAACTTATCATCTACCACTCTTACTCCTTGGGTATTGAGATTATTAGATGAAAATCATAGTACTATTTTATGGGTGGGTCCTATTTCAAATTCCTGGCCTCCAAACGCGCACTTAGTTCTTCCTGTAACATTTTTTGAAATGGTAGCTTTTCTTTCTAAAAATTCTTTTGAAGATTAATATTAAAATCTTATGTAATTTAAGTAAATACTTTGTTATCTATCCACTTGGAGGATACTGACTTCCAAAATAGGAATACATTCTAGACAGTTGAAAAATATACAGTTGACCCTTGAACATTGCAGGTGTTAGGGGTGCCAACTCTCCACCTATAACCTTATAGTCTACCCTCCGTATCCCCAATGTGCACCAACCATGGATTGTATAGTACTGTAGTATTTATTACGGGAAAAAATCTTTGTGTAAGTGGACCTGTGCAGTTCAAACCCGTGTTGTTCAAGGGTCCACTGCAGTTGATATGTGCAAACACTACTCTTTTTTTACTCTGCTTGCAAATGGAAATGTATCCTTTTATTTATCACTTGAGTTGAATATCAACAAACCATGTCAAAGAAATTTTGCAAAACAAATGTTATTTCATGACACAGAGGAGATTTTTATGATATGAAGAACAAACACTTCAAAACATGAAAGCAATTTCATGATTTTGATAATTTTATTATTGTTATATAATGTGTTAATTTTATTATAAACATGTTAATATAACATGTGAAAGGTATATGAGAATTCTCTGTATTATTTCTGCAACTTTTCTATAAGTATAAAATATTTCAAAGTAAAATGTTAAAAAATAAAAAAACGATTACTTTATTTTTAGTTTTTTAAAATAAACTTATTAAAATTTTATTTTATATTGAACTATAGTTGATTTACAGTGTTAGTTTCAGGTATACTGAAAAGTGATTCAGTTATATATATACATATACCTTTTCTTTTTCAAATTGTTTTCTCATTTAGGTTATTACAGAATATGGAGCAGAGTTCCCTGTGCTATACAGTAGGTCCTTGTTGGTTATCTATTTTAAATATAGACAGTGTGTACATGTCACTCCCAGACTCCCAATCTATTCCTCCCCCTGACTCATTCCCCCGGTAACCATAGTTTGTTCTCTAAGTCTGTGAGTCTGTTTGTTTTGTAAATAAGTTCGTTTATATCATTTTTTTTTTAGATTCCGCATATAAGTGATATCAATGATATCTGTCTTTCTATGTCTGACTTACTTCAATTTGTACGATAATCTCCAGGTCCATCCATGTTGCTGCAGATGGCATTATTTCATTCTTTTTAATGGCTGAGTACTATTCCATTGTATATGTGTACCACATCTTCTTTATCCGTTCATCTGTTGATGGACATTTAGGTTGCTTCCATGTCTTGGCTATTGTGAACAGCACTGCAATGAACATTGGGGTGCATGAATCCTTTTGAACCATGGTTTTCTTCAGATATATGCCCAGGAGCAGGATTGCTGGATCACATGGTAGTTCTGTTTTTAGTTTTTTAAGGAAACTCCATACTATTCTCCATAGTGGCTATACCAGTTTACATTCCCACCAACAGTGTAGGAGGGTAGACTTCTTATTTGGAATAATTTTAGATTTACAGAAAAATTTTGAAATAGTACAGATTTCCTATGTAATCCTCACCTAATTTCTTCTCAGTGTTAGCTTATTAAATAAAAATATCATTTTCAGTGTACCTTTAGTAGCTGAATACATTTAGTAAAGTCTTTATTCTGACTCTATTTAGATATAAGCTTTACCATTAATTAGCAATTTTAATACTTTTTACTTTTGCTTCTATTATGGAAATGATTTAATTTTTTTTAACATCTTTATTGGGGTTGGAAATGATTTATTGACAATTATTCCTGGTAATATAGTTTAGATAGTAACTTGACTAATTAAAATTTTTTTCTTATATTATACAATATAATATTTTAAGTTATTATTTCTAGGGTTATATATGTATTAAAATATTATTAAATGCCTTGAGAAGTTAAAGATTCCATTTTTAATGACATTTACAAATTTTAATAGCTGCTGCTCAGCAACTTGCCAAGCCCTTACCTGAAAGTTTTTATCTGATTCTATAGAAATTAAACAAAGTAGAATTATATGTTCTTCTTGGGAAATCATGTCACCATGTAATTGTCATATTAGTATACTGCTTTACATAAAACTTATATATTAAAAACTAATATAAAAACTAAGTTTCCTAAAGCATGTATATTTTTTGGTTATCCAAAATTTGGTCATATTTTATACTCATTCATTGAGTCTCTCTGTATGTAAGCATTTTCTAGGCATTGTAAGGGACTCACACATGTCTGCATCTACAATAATTTTACTTTCTACTCCAACTCTCATTTCCTTTCCGTTTGTTCAATTCTATTCCACTTTCTTTCTCATTCTCTAGAACTGCAAATTGTTATCCTTTCCCCCTTCCCTTCATTGCCAGATGTCTAGACAGAGTAGTTTACATTCATTTTCACTACTGCTTTACTTCCCACTCATTCTTTATTCACTAACTGCAGTGTGGGATCTCAACCTTATCTCTCTTTGGAAACATTTTTTTTTTTTGGCAAAAGTCACTAATAGTATAATTGCCAAACCCAAAGACCATTTAAAAATCTGAATCCTAATTGACCCACTTGAGGTTATTTCATTTGATGATTACTTCCTCAATTTTAAAACTTTCTTTCTTCCCTTAGCTTTCAGGACAGATAGCAGTCTTTCTTTGTTCTTACTAACTCTTTCAGTTATCCTGTCTCTTTACCTTTACTGGCTTATCTTCCTTTGTCAATTTCTTACTGTTGTTTCTAATCTATAAGTCATAAAGACTGAAGTACATAAAGATACAAAAAGAAAAGTAGGTGAAAAAAATCATAAACAAAGATGAAATGAAAGAAAATATTTATAAGATGTATCAGGTAAAGAGTTAATGTCCCTAACTTGTGAACTGATTCTTGGGATCTTGGTAGCATTAAGAAAAGAAAAACCCAACTGAAAAAGTAAACAGGGGCTTCCCTGGTGATGCAGTGGCTAAGAATCCTCCTGCCAATGCAGGGGACATGCTTTCGAGCCCTGGTCCAGGAAGATCCCACATGCTGCGGAGCAACTAAGCCCGCGAGCGACAACTGCTTAGCCCACGTGCCACAACCAATGAAGCCCACACGCCTAGAGCCCGTGCTCTGCAGCAAGAGAAGCCACTGCAATGAGAAGGCCACGCACCGCAACGAAGAGTAGCCCCCCCCCGCTCACCACAACTAGAGAAAGCCCGCGTGCAGCAACGAAGACCCTATGCAGCCATAAATAAATAAATAAACTCTATCTTTAAAAAGAAAAAGTAAACAAAGCATATGATGAGTAATTCAGTTCATATAAGAAAAAATATGAATTGCTAGTAAGTAAATTAAAAGCTCCTCAACCTAAGTAACAATAAAAAATGCAAGTTAAAAGTCACCATATTTGCATATTACTTTGTTGAAAATAAACTGATTAGAATTCAGTGTAGAGAGATATAAAATCAGAGGACAGGGGACTTCTCTGGCGGCACAGTGGTTAAGAATCTGCCTGCCAATGCAGGGGACACTGGTTTGAGCCCTGGTCCGGGAAGAACCTACATGCCGTGGAGCAACAAAGCCCGTGCGCCACAACTACTGAGCCTGCACTCTAGAGCCTGCGAGCCATAGCTGCTGAGCCCAAGTGCCACAACTACTGAAGCCCACATGCCACAACTACTGAAGCCTACAAGCCTAGAGCCGGTGCTCCGCAGCAAGAGAAGCCACCGCAATGAGAAGCCCGTGCACCACAATGAAGAGTGCCCCCGCTTTCCACAGCTAGAGAAAGCCCGCACGCAGCAACGAAGACCCAACACAACCAAAAATAATAATCAAAAATAAATAAATAACAGCAAAGGACACTTTTATACCCTTCTGTATGGGCATGAAAACAAGGTACACCTTATTGTAGAGCAGTTTGGCAGTATTATTACAAATTTTATATGTACATAATCTTTGACTCAGTAATTCCTAGTTTAGATATCCTATAGTAATAGTTAGATATGTGTATAAGTAATATGTAAATATATTTAGACAGTGTTTATAATAAAGTAAACTGAAGACAGTCTAAACATTTAGCAATAGGGGAAAATTACAGTCATGATATATTTGTATATGGAGTGCTAATTTTCTAATGATAAAAAAATTATAATGCCACTAGCACTTATTGAATGCCAATTTTATATTAAATCTGTATATTTAAAAATCTGTTGGTAAGACAAAAGTTAACTTTAAGCTCACAGAGATTTTCTCCCATTTTCTTCTGGAAGTTTTATAGTTTTAGGTTTTGCATTTGGATCTATGATCCATTCAGAAGTATTTTTGTTTATGGTATGAGGAACGAATGGAAATTTTTGTATATGACTATCCAATAAATCTAGCACCATTTGTTGAAAAAGCTGTTTTTTCTCCAGTGAATTACTTTTGTACCTTTGTCAGATTTAGTTGTCATAGATTTGAGGGTACAGAAATAAATTCATCCATTTATGGTTAATTGATTTCTGACAAGAATATCAAGACAATCCAGTAGCGAAAGAATGGCCTTTTTAACAAATGATGCTGTGAAAACTAGATGTCTACATACAGTAGAATGAAGTTGTACCTCTGCCTCACACCATATACAAAAATTTTGGTGAGGATGTTGAGAAACTGAGCTGGTGTGATTATAAAATAGTGCAGCTGCTTTGGTATATAGTCTGGCAATTCCTCAAAAGACTAAAGATAGAGTTACCATATGACTCAACAATTCTAGGTATATACCCAAGAGAGATGAAAACATATCTTTACATTAAAAGTTGTACATGAGTATTCATAGCAGTATTATTCATAATAGCAAAGTGGAAAAAAAACAAGTGTCCATCAACTGAGGAATGAATAAACAAGATGTGAAGTATCTATACCACAGAATATTGGCAATAAGTAGGAATGAAATACTGATTCATGCCACAATATGGATGAATCTTGACAACATTGTGGTAAGTGAAAAAAACCACTCACAAAAGTCCACATATTTTATGATTCTATTTCTGTGAAATGTCCTCAGTATGCATATTTATGGTGACAGAAAATACAGTAGTTGTTTCCTGGGGTTTGTGGGAATGGGGGTCTGGGGGTATGATGGCTAAGTGATGAGGGATTCTTTTTGGGGTATTGAAATGTTCTAAAATTGATGTGATCTTTGCACAACTCTGTGAATATACTAAATGCTATTGAATTGTTCACTTTAAGTATGAATTGTATGTATGTGCACTTTATCTCAACAAAGCTGTCATGTTAAAAAATATATATCCGTCTCTTTAACTCTTTGGACAGAAATTCTGCCCACACATGACTTTTACTATGGTGCATTGGTCGTTTGCAAAGTTTTTGTTCATTAAATTATGCAGGTCTTCCAAATGTAAAATGTCTCATTTGTCGATATCACTACCAATTTCAAGAAAAGAGTCTTTTATGTATTGGGAATCTCACAGTGGTGAATATGTGATTTACACAATTATAATTATCAGTTGAAAGCTCAAATTTTATTATTAGCAATAAATCCTGACAGTTATTTTTTAAATGACAGGCTTAACTTTTTTTCATTTTTAAGAAAATATCTGCCAAATACTCAAGTCTGAATAACTATCATTTGTCTGTCAATCATTATTTCAAACAAAAATAGTTTTCCATAAAGAAAGCAGTTGGTTCATGTACAATAGAAACTCAACAGCATAAGTGTTTTTCCTCAGGAAACCATTTTACTTCATTCATACTTTCCAATTTGTTACACAGATTATTAAAAAGATGTGTATTTAAAGCTCACTGTTTAATAAAAATCAATGATTTTTGCTGCTTCAAAAAATTCTTAAATTAGTATCTTTAAAAAAATATTTTTTCCTTACAGTTTTATTGAGATGTAATTGACATACAGCACTGTGCAAGTTTAAGGTGTACAGCATAGTATTTAGACTTACATACATCATGAAATGATTACTACAATATTTTTAGTGAACATCAATCATCTCATACAGATACAAAAAGAAAAAGATTGTTTCCTTGTGATGTGAACTCTTAGGATTTATTTTCTTAACTTTTATATATAACATACATCAGTGTTAATTATACTAATCATGTTGTACATTACATCCCTAGTACTTATAACTGCAAGTTTGTACCTTTGACTGCCTTCATCCAATTCCTCCCCCCACTTACCTCCTGCCTCTAGTAATCACAATTCTGATATCTTTTTCTGTGAGTTTGAAGTATAATTGACCTGCAATACTATGTTAGTTCATGGTGCTCAATATAATGATTCTATACATTACAAAATGATCACCATGATAAGTCTAGTTACCGTCTATCACCATACAGAGATATTATATCATTATTGAATATATTCCCCATGCTGTATGTTTCATAAATTGGTATCATTATTTATTTTAATTAATTAATTTATTTTTTTTGCTATGTTGGGTCTTTGTTGCTGTGCGCAGGCTTTCTCTAGTTGTGGCGAGCGGGGGTTACTCTTCATTGCAGTGCGCGGGCTTCTCATTGCGTTGGCTTCTCTTGTTGCGGAGCACGGGCTCTAGGCGTGCAGGCTTCAGTAGTTGTGGCATGTGGGCTCAGTAGTTGTGGCTCGAGAACTCTAGAACGCAGGCTCAGTATTTGTGGCGCACAGGCTTAGTTGCTTCGCGGCTTCCCGGACCCGGGATCAAACCCATGTCCCCTGCATTGGCAGGCAGGTTCTTAACTGCTGCGCCAACAGGGAAATCCCTTGCTCATTGTATTTTGTTTCCATGTTGCTTCCTCCACTAGAATGTTAACTCTTCAAGGTCTTAATTTGAGATTGAGATTTCTTCACAGAGTACTTTAGATATAATAAGGGCTTAATAGAAGTTTATTGGATTAATAAGTGTATAATTCCATGGTGGGTGCCCAGTAACATTTTTATTTTGTTGATGGTATAACTGAGCTGCTAATAAGATTCTCCTTGCAATCTCTGAATGTAAATCTTTTCCCTAAAAAACACTATACATTTTAATTATTTGATGCTACTGTGTAATTATCTGATGTTACTGTGCAAAAAATACACATATTTATTGTTGATTGCTATTGAATATTTCATTGTAAGGATAGATACAGGTGGGCTAAAGCGTAGGCTTGTCAGAGATATGGATATGCCTGAGAGATTATCCTTTGATTCACGTGGCCTCACAGATCTGCACTTGGGACTATGATACAGTCGTTACCACTTACTTACACTCGGTGGATAGACAGGCTGAAAGCTAAAATCTCTTATTAGAGTCAATCAGGAGGAGCCAGAATTGCATAAGCACTTCAGCAGTATGACGAGGATGGCAAGGGTAGCTTCTTGAAAGACGTATGGCATCCTCCCTCTGAACAGGAAGTAGCATCAGCAGTGGTGTCCTTAATGCAGATCTGAAAGCCAGTGAAGTTTTCTTGTTTTTACAATGTTGCTGATTCTTACTGTGTACAGCCTCTTGGTATTTAAAATGCTTGTATTCTTTACTTACATTAAAGGAATATATATATTATTGCCTAGGTATATGGGCATCACTCTGTCAAGGACCACCAATCCTTGTGACAACCTTGCACGATTTTTTCTTACTGATTTTTGAGAGTGCTTTGTACCTTAAGAATACTGACCTCTCCCCACCCCTTACCCTTCTCTTCTCCTGTGTAATGATCTTAAGTTTAAATCTAGTCACAGCTATCAGTATTTTTCTTTATAGTATTTGGCATTCATGCCATGGTTAAGGAAATCTTTCTTTGTCTAAAGTTATTTTTGAAGTAGCTGAATTTTCTACCTTTCTGGTTTTCTTTTTTACATTTTTTGGTTAAAATATGAGGAGAGGGAATTCCCTGGCAGTCCAGTGGTTAGGACTCCACTCTTCGACTGCTGGGGGCCAGAGTTTACCTAGTCGGGGAACTGAGAATTAGCAAGCTGCGTGGCAGGGCCAAAAAAAAAAAAGTAAAATAAAATTATTAGCGGAAAGAATCATACCCCTTCCCCCTGCCACACACCAAAGGCTGTGTAGTTAACCTGGCTCACTGTATTGAATAACTCCCTTTTTCCCCAACTTAGCAAAATGTCATCTGTATCCTATACTGTGTTGCCATCAGTACACGAATCTGTGTTTGAACTCTTTTTTTCTTTTTCCATTGATTTCTTTTGATGTCAGTACCAAATAGTTTCAATTACAGTTGCCAAATCATACATTTTAATACCTGGTAGTAAAGCCTCCCCTCCCCCCATCATTATGTACTTTCCTATTATCCGCTCAGGTGAATTTAAGGACCATATTAATATTTTCAGAATATCACATTATTGTTTATAGGGTTCATTGGGGCGAAATAACATTTTTATAATAAATTTTTAAGGGTAAATGTTTTTTTGTCTTACATTAATATTTTCATTTTAATTTCCCATTTTGTATATATATTTATATTTTTAGCATTTTATTATAGGAAATTTCAGACCTACATAGAAGGATAGAGAATAGTATAATGACCTCCATGTACCCATTATCTAGCTTCAATAATTATCAGTATTTTGCCAAACTTGTTTTATATTTCTCCTATGAAGCAAATTCTAGGTATCTTGTCATTTATCTATAAATCCTTCAGTTTGCCTTTCCAAGAATGACACTTTAAAAAACCCAATAACACCATACTATTACCTTAAAATGTTAATTTCTTAATGTTATTTAATACCCAATTCAGAATTCAAATTTTCATAATTGTTAAAAATCCATTTGTGATAGTTTTATTTGAATCAGAATCTAAACAAGAATTTAAACAGTGCGTTTATACCTTATATCTAGTTAGCTGTTATCTTGCTTTCTTCTTGTTAAAGAGTCAGTGACTTTTTTTTTCTTTAAGAGCAAATGGGTTATTTCTACTGTAGACTGTCTCACTTTCTGGATTTGGTCTATTGCTTCATATTTAATGTTTGCTTGTAGTTAGTGCTAGAGGTTTAGTTAGATACAGATTTGTTTCTTTAGGCAAGAATCTTTTAAAAGTGCTATTCTATCATTTTACTATATCTCCTTTGGAAACCATCATGTCTGGTTTTCCACTTTTAGCAATCTAAGATTAAGCAGTGGGTTCAAGTTTGGTTTCTTCTTGCTGCCATTATATGTAGCATTTGTACCTTTTTTGATTTGTTTGTTTTAACATTTTTTCCAGTTTTATTGGATATAATTGACATACAACACTGTTTGAGTTTCAGGTGTACAGCATAAAAGTTTGACTTACATATTTTGTGAAATGATTACTGCAGTGAGCTTCATTAACATCCACCATGTCAGATAAGCGCAGTAAAAAGAAATGGGAAAAACAAAAAATTCTCCTGTGATAAGAACTCTTAGAATCTACTCTCTTATCAACTTTCATGTATATCATGTAGCAGTCATAACTACAGTCATCATGTTGTACATTACATCTCTTTATTTTTTTCCTAATAAGTTACTATTAGTATTTGAGGAAGTTTTTAAAGCACATGTTTTAGTAACTGAACATATTACCAAACTTTCTTTACTATTTCTAATAATTTTTTGTGGATCCTCTTCGGTGACCATTACAGAAAAGTGGTTAAGACGTGGGCCTTGTTGGTACAGTGTCTAGATTTAAGTCCTAGGGAGCTTATTTGACTCAGTTTCTTCATCTGTAAAAGGGAGATTAGTGAGTTATTTCCCATAATATGCAGAAAATAAATTGTGTTTGTTTGTTTGTTTATGGGTTTTTTTGTTTTTGTTTTTGACCACACTGTGTGGCTTGCGGGATCTCAGCTCCCCGACCAAGGATTGAACAGCGCCCTCGGCAGTTAAAGTGCAGTCCTAACCACGGGACCACCAGGGAATTCCCTGAGTGTGTGTGTGTGTTTAATGTCCTTTTCTTTTTCAGATTGTGACATTATATTTTCACCTTTCAACCTTTTTAGTGCTTTACTTAATTTTACGATATAATTATACTGGCTATGACAGTGTTAAATAATAGCAGTGTTAACATGCAACCTCCAATAATATTAATAGCTAGTATTTATTGAAGTATTATCTTATTCTTGTTTTACTTTTATTCTTGTTGTATAATAAATAAATGTTATTTTAGGAATATGCAGTGATATCATCAAAATAAAATTTTTGGTATCTACTGATCTGCTAATAAGATACTATTAATCAAATACCTATTGGGTATCTATTGTGTGTCACTTGCTGGGGATACATTGATGAGAAAACAAATAAAAATTCCTACCTTCATGTAGCTCATATTTTAGTGGGAGGGAGAAATACAAATAATGTCATATGTAAGTGTTGACCTAAAAAATATTTCTTTAGCAAAAATGGGTTTATGCAGGATCAACAAAGAATTGCAGTTGGGCATCTGCAACCATGACAAGCCTTGTGCAAGTCTCTGCACATGAAGGAGGGAAGGACTCTTAAAAGAGGTGAAAAAGAAGTTGGGGGGACTATAGTAAAGGAAGAGTCCATTGAAGGAACTGAGAGGTCAAAGTAAAGTAATTGAGGTTTCTGTTTATTAAATTTTACATAAGCAAAATAATAAAAAGTAGAAGAGTACGGTATTGGGAATGTTGGAACAAAAAGAGCATTTTACAATATTAAATAGAGTGCGTGGAACAGTTTTGTTGCGATTTGAGTAAAGACTTTCGAGATGAGGCAATAGCTTTCTGGCTTACTGGGGAAGTCCAGTCTAGTAGAGATGTCAGTAGTTGCTAAGGGAGAACATGCTTGGCATGTTTCAAAATCCTGCATGGAGTTCATTGTGGTTGGAGCAGGATATGAAGAGTAGCAGAAGATGAGGTTAGAGAGGCAGCAGGAGGTAAAGAAGAGTGGCTTGAACCTGTAGGGCCTCACAGACTAATGCAAGGAGTTTTGCTTCTCATTGAGTGATCTGGAGAGCATTGCAGGGTTTTGAGCAAATGAATGACATCTGCTGATTTACGTTTTAAAAGGAAAATGTCAAGAAAGGAGGCAAGGAGATCAGGAAGCTATTGCAATAATCCAGGCAAGAGATTATGGTAACTTGGATGGGTGGTAGCAGTGGAATTAACAAAAAGTGTTTGGAAAAAAAAGTAGTTAAAATCTGGAAATATTATAAGGATAGAGCCAATAAACTTTCCCAAAGGACTGGATGTGGGATGTGAGAAACACCCTCCTAACTGATCTCTTTGTTGCCTCTGTTTATGTACAGTATAAAAATCCTTTTATATACAATAGCAGAATTGATCCTCATTTAAATTTGATAATTTAGCTTTGTTATTTAAAACCCTTCAGTGGCATTCTGTTGCACCCTGTATAAAATTTATTCTCCTTACCATAGTCAGTAAGGTGTACATGATCTGGAACCTATGTATTTGTCAAAACTTAGCTACTATAAAAAAAATTTTTTTTTTCTTCAGTTTTTGAATATATGCCAACCTCTTCCATGCCTTAGAAGTTTTGCACTTGCTTCTCTTTCTGTTTGGAAGAGTCCCCAACCTCCAAGCTTATTTTTTGCCTGTTTAGCTTATTTGCATATTTTATGTCTCAACTTAGTTTCTTAGACCTATTTAAAGTAGATTATTTCCTTGCATCTGTCTTCCACCCCATTGTCCTTTTCAGCCATTTGTTTTTTTTCCTTCATGGCATTTCTTGCAATTATTTTGTTTCTCTGTTTAATGTTTTTGTTGTGTTTGCTTTGCATTTGTTTGTTTGTTTGGGATCTCCATGAAGCAGAGACCATGTCTAACTTGTTCAACTTTGTGTTTCAGTGCTATCAGTGCTAGCCAGGTGTCTGGCTCATAGACTTATTCAATAAATAGCTTTAGATTGGATTGACTGACTATATTAATGAACAAATGAGCAAACAAAATGTTTACTTTATATGCCAGTGTAGCAGCCCTGGACATTACACCTAACTTAGATTTTAATTCAGTCTTGTTATTTTGATACTCCTTCCTTAATCAGCCATCGCATATTGCTAATTGTAAGATGGTCATACATGATTCTTTATCACTAGAAGAAAATTTCTTCCTTGAATTTCATTTAGTTATTAACATGTAGGCAAATCCTTATATTTCAGAAGGTAACTATAGTCATATAGTTATACTACCTGTCACGGAGATGTGTCAAAGGAAATGTGAAGTAGCAGCTTTAAAGATGTCCCCTACCCCCACCCCTTTTTTCCGTTGAAGCTATTATCCTAAAGGAAGGAAGGGAAAAAAAAGAAATCTATGGTGTGAGTTCAGGTTTACTACCGTAAGTGTTTAAGAAAGGCCCCTGTTACCATGACAACAAATGCATGTATTTCAAGTGGAAAATTTTCAGCATAGGGGACTGATAAAATTATAGCATCCCTATTCTCTTAGTATAGAATTGCTCTTTGTCAAGTTAAAAAAAAAATCTGAAATCCCCTATTAAAATTAATTTTTAAATGTTCCTATAATATTGTTTTAAAGTCATTTATTATGACTTAAAATTATACCAAAAGAATATACTTTCATAGATCTGTCATGCAGAAAGTTAAGCATTTGATTTGACATTAAAAATTACTTTTCTAATCTGTACTAGATCTTTGCTTAAATGGTAAATAGTTTACTGTATTGGGAGTTTTTGACAATAGAAAATGACCTGCCACTTTATAGATTCCTTTGCCTTAAATGCTATCTAACTCCAGTGGAGGAAAGCTGTTAAGCTTTAAGTGCTCTGTCATATTTGCAGGCTTTTATAGTTGAAGAGAACAGCAGTGAGCAATGATGATGGGAAACGATGGAAGGTAGACTTAAAACACCATAAAACACAGACGATTGTGTGTAATGCCTTGAATTGAATCCTTTTTGAATGAAATGATCAGCCATATGTGCCACCCTTATGGACCCTGTAAGAAGAGGAGAAGAAATGTGCCCTGATGCTAACTGTGCATGAAATTGCAGTGTTAGGAGGTATTGACCAGATGTTTCAATCTCAACAAATAGCTTGTTATGTGACTGAGTGAAAATATCTTTGCTTCTTTGATCACATACACCTTGAAGGAAGAGGTAATTTAATAGAAGCTGTCATAGTTCATCATTGTCAATAAACTTTGACTTGACCTTTGCCTTATGCTTTTGATGTTGCTTCTGATAAGTGTTGATGGGCAGATGTTTACTGCCTTGAGGGATTTTTCTTTTTATAAGGTGTATGCTAGAAATAGTAAAGGAGAAGGATTTTTCTCAATTCTTCTCTTGCTCTTTGGTTATTAGTTGGCATGTTTTTCTCTGGATTTTGTAGAGTTTCTGGGCAAATGCATCTGAGTGACATTTTTACCTCTAAAGACCCACTGTGGGTTTTTCTGTAAAGGTTTCTTACTCTGCTCACCTCTCTGTCCCAGTTTTAATTGGTCCCAGTAAGCTTCTGTGGTGATTTTTTTTTTCTTATTTCATATACCGTACATTCTTCTGTTTTTTCGTAGCTTGAAATGATGGATCTCTTAGAAAATCACCGTAATTTCCTGACTTTTACACTTGAGAACAATGATAGCTAGAGAGATTAAGCTACTTATTCAAGGTCACATGGTTACTCTTTTCGAGGCCAGCTGTATTTCTGAGAACTGATGACACTCTTTCCAGTAAGATTTTCTTTACTTCCCTTTCTTGCCTATATCTAGACTAGTGATTGGGAGTGTACCTTCTAAAATCATACAGACTTGAGCATGCCACTGACATACTTTCCTCATCTGTGAAATTGGAATAGTAAGTATCTGCATTGTGTTTGGTGGTTCAGATTAGCTGAGATAAGGTAGTAGGTAAAGAATTAGCAAATTGAAGTACTCAAAGTAAGTACTCACTAATTTACCTCTTAATTATGTTTTTGTTGCTAACTCATCTTTGGTTAATTATAGTGTTTTTTAGCTGAACTTTTGGTTTATATTTGGTTTTGTTTTATAACTTTATTTATTTTTGTCTGCATTGGGTCTTCGTTGCTGCGCGCGGCCTTTCTCTAGTTGTGGCTAGCGGGGGCTACTCTTAGTTTTGCGCAGGCTTCTCATTGCGGTGGCTTCTCTAGTTGCGGAGCACGGGCTCTAGGTTCACGGGCTTCAGTAGTTGTGGCTCGCGGGCCCTAGAGCGCAGGCTCAGTAGCTGTGGTGCAGGGGCTTAGTTGCTCCGCGGCATGTGGGATCTTCCCGGACCAGGGCTTGAACCCGTGTCCTCTGCATTGGCAGGAGGATTCTTAACCACTGCACCACCAGGGAAGCCCCTTATATTTGGTTTTTAATGCAGTTTTTCTTAAGTTGTCAGGGGGAAGGAAGTATTTAGACTATATGGGGAAAATGAAAATGATTTTAGAAATTATTTTTGAATTATGGTAGTTATACAGGTAAATAAAATGTCCTTTAAACTAGAGCAGCCGTTGCTACCATCTCCTTTACTTTGAAGTTTCTTGAGGATTGTAGGGAAGGAAAAATTTTCCTTGACCCTCTTAGGGTCCTGGCTGGGTCTGAAAATTAAACTGATAAAAAATACAAATTTATTTAGTATAAGTTTTATGTGACATGGGAGCCTTCATAAGGAAATGAAGACCCAAAGAAACAGTTTGACCTGAGTAGCTAGGTTCGATGAGGAAAGGGAAATCTTACAGAAATATGACATAGGTCAGAGAGTATGAAGCAAGTGTTAACTGGGGAAAACTTAGCAAGGTCTTTTTGTTAGGATTCTTCTGTGCATCCCTTTGTCTTTGGAGATAAATGTGCTCTTTTCCTGCAGATACTGTGAAGGCACCTCTCATGTGAGGGTTTTATGACCTATATCAGGAGAGGAGGAGAGTGATGGTCAGAGGGACCTTTCTACTTATGCCATTTTCTCAGATTCCTTTAGCCAGTATGCCATAATTTGGAGTAGTGTGTCCTACACCCCCTCAGCATTTTGCCATATATATTTACAACATCATTTCACTATGTAAGGGAATTTAACAATTTCAATTAATGTCGTGGAAATGCTCTATTAAATTCTGTTTCTGCAGACACTTTCTGGCGGGTTTTTTTTTTTTTAATTACAGATCTCATTTCTCCTTATGAGATATCTTTATTCCAACCTAAAAGAGAGACTTCATTGTGCATAGCAAGAAACTTAAAGAAAAGATAGGCATGATTTTTAAAATCTTGGGAGAATTAGAAATAGAATATATATTATCCATTGGGTAGAAATCTTGTTGCTTAAAGGCTTCTGTTGAAAGGCAGATTGAATAAAAATCTGAAGCCTGTTGTGGCACCATATTCAGGTGCTGGGTTATTTTTTATCACCTAATTTTGGATACTTTTGGAAATAAATCTAGGCTACTTATTTTTTAGTTTTATTTTTTTTATTTTTTTTTTGCGGTACGCAGGCCTCTCACTGCTGTGGCCTCTCCCGTTGCGGAGCACAGGCTCCGGACGCGCAGGCTTAGCGGCCGTGGCTCACGGGCCCAGCCGCTCCGCGGCATGTGGGATCCTCCTGGACCGGGGCACGAACCCGTGTCCGCTGCATCGGCAGGCGGAATCTCAACCACTGCGCCACCACGGAAGCCCTAGGCTACTTATTTTTGATAGCCAAAGAAATTGAGTAACAATTTCAGGTAATATAAGTTGTTTAAAAAACATAACATACAGTATTTTCTAATTTAGATAAATAACTTCAGATCAATGGTTTTCTTGGTTAATTTGGTGCACTCCTATTAGAAAGAAAAAGGCGTCCACCCTAGCTATAGCTGTATTCTCCCTATACCATTCCTCCTCCCCCCTCCTTCTTCTCTCATGTGAGTGGCCTAATTCCTTTTAGGAATCTGATCAAATTCGTGAATCCTCTTCTCTGAAAAATACATAAAAATTTCCTTACATTTCAGGGGGTTAGTGGATTCCCTGCTTCCTCTCACATATACCTTGCCCTGATTGGGGCCCACAGACCTCGTACAGGCTACAAATCTCCTTAGAAAATAAAATTCAAACTCCTTCCTAGTATTCTAAATATTTAACAATTTGTCTTAGAAATAATAGTGTTATTGCTACTCATAAAATAATTACAATAGTAGTAATTATAAGAATAGTTAAAATTTATTCTGTGCCAACCTTATGCCAGGTCTTCTGCTGAAGCTTTAACCTGGACTAATGGTTATATTATTAATGATATCTCCATGTGGACTGTATCCAGTTTGCATTTATCATGTGCTTTAGAAAATATCATGTCTTTAGAATACAAATTGAAAGAAGAGATTATAAGCACTTTGATTCTAACACCTTATTTATGTTCACTCATTGCATTCATAAGGTATCAAAATCCTTTTTGGAATACTGAATTTATTTTTAGTTCTTTAATTCCAGTACTCTCTTTTTTGCTTCTGAGCCTCTTTGTCTTCTTCTTCCATGGAAAATTAACTATCCCACCCAACACCCACCATGTCCCTTAAGTCCTACAAATTTCAGTTTGGAGACAGGTTCTCATATTTCCCTTAGGAGATCATCTTTGGTCACTCTCCAAAGTCTAATGTACTTGCTACTCCCATGTGCTGCAATAACATTCTCATTCTCTCTCTCTCTGTCTCTCTCGCTCTTGTTACCTATCTATCTATCTAAATAGATAGGGTGTGAAGAGAATCCAGGCTGGGGAACACTCGAGAATGGGGAGAAGAAAACAAGCCTACAAAAGAGATAGAGAAGTGTTTCTTTATCTGTTATTTACTACAGTAATGTCCAACAGATGGTAAGTGATCAAAAAATATTTATGGAATGAGTTAAATAACGTTACACTAAAATTTATTTTTATCATATCTCAGTGCCCTGTTATTATCAGCAGCAGCAGCACTCTTTAATAGGCACTACTTTAGGCACTTTGCTTGCATTATCTTATTCAAGACTCACAATAATTCTGCAAGAAATATAATTTCTCTTAGAGTATATAATTTATCATCCCATGACTAGATGAACTTACATATATCTGAGTCTGAAGTTTTTTTTTTTTCTAGTAGGCCAAAGTTTCCCAAAATCTCTTCTGAGCAATAGATGTTAACAGGTATTTAACAACAAAAATAACTAAAAAACTATTGCTGGGCTAATAGTAGAATTATTGGGAATCAATTTTACTAATAGGATGCATGCCAGCAGGTGAAAGTGGAGCAGTTTTGGCAGGAAAGGAGGCTAACGTTACTAGTTACTGAGGGAGAATGGATTCTTAATAATATTTATGAAAATTTTCTGTTTCACCCTGATTCGCTTGGTACCAAAGCTTAGTCGTCATCTGAGAGAATCAATCCTTTAAGCTTTGTGATATATGCTGTTGTCCTAACCAACTACTTCCGTTTTGATTTCCTCATCACCCTTTGCAGTCTGCTTGTTCCTGTTATTTCCCAGTTTTGACATTTAATTTCTTTTAGTTGTGCTTTACAGTTTTCTTGAAATGCCTCATTGGGTTTTCTTGTATAAAATTCCTTAGGCTTATCTTGCAATTATTTTAGTAACTAGGTGTCATTATTTATTATTCTGTTATGGATTGAATTAAAGTACATAGCATTATTTTAGAAGTGGCTGGTTCTTGAGCATCATTGTCACTTATATTGTCCTAAATATTGCATTTAGGTGACAAAGTGGAAATTCATCTGGAAGGTGAAGTTAATATTAATAGAAATCTTTCCATATGTTGTTAAAGACTCTTGATGTGAAGCTCAAAATGTGAAGCTCATTTTTTCAGCCCCTGTTTAAATTCAGTTGTAAATTTTCTCCTCCTGGTTTCTTACCTTAATGAGGTATCATCTCTTATCACCTAACTTCTTTGCTCAAAAACCCTCCTGTGCACCCTTCTATCTACAGAATGCCACCTAAACTTCTTTAAGTGGCATTTAATGATCTGGCATAGATCTTTTCTCCATTAGTCTCTTCCCTCACACATAGTTCTCTGTCATACTCCTAACTGACAAATATTTATTTTCCTTTATTTCTCTTATTATTTTTGTTAACACTATACTTCTTTTATTTCTCAAACTGTGTGCTAAGGCCTCTTCGCTGCAGACCCAATTTGGTTTCTCAGGATATTTTAAATTTTCTAGGGAAACAGTGACATCTATCAGGTACAGCACAAACCGCTAACTTTGGATATTTTCATTTTAAAATTAGGTTACTACATTCCTTTTGGTGGTATCATATACTTTGTAAAACTGGGTTTCTGTGACTAAAAAAAATAAGCACTGCTCAGAAATTAATGTGAGACAGGAAATGAGGGTGGTGGTGACCAGCCTGATTCCAAGGTTTGAGAATTTTGCAGTGCTAGACAAGTACTAAATTGTTAGGAAATAAATACTTAAGTTGTTTAGAACTAACTACTTAATAAATAGAATTCCTTTCGCCTTAGGGACACCATGATAAAATTCCTAACACAGTAAAGGAGGCATGTGCTCTATGCTTCTACTTTCTTTCCAGTTCATAGCCATTTTTAAAAATTATACCTATCATTCAAAGACTACTCAATAATGTCACCCATCTCTGGAAGCCTTTTCTGATCCCCCCAGCTGCAATTAATCTCCCTCCTGGGTGTTTTCTGATAACATTGTAGCTTTACTATTGCTGTTAAAATTGAATTCAACTAATTCATTTATTTATTTAAAGTTAACAGTAATGGCTTTCTGGTTCTCTAGTTAGGTGTAGTTACTTACAGTATAATGAGAGCCCTCTCATCCTCTGTGTAAAAGTGAAACAGCTATATTATTAGGTATCATTTACTGAACTAGAGTGCATGTCTTGATAAGTCTGTTTCTAATTCTTAAGCATCCTTACAAGATCACAGGTTATATTGGAATTTAGCAATGTTGGTTTCTGTCACACTGACATACCTCCTAACCTTTGGCTGTTCTAGTTACTTCTCCTTTTACTGTTGATAGAATCAGCTTTTTGATATCCTCAAAAATCCTATTGAGATTTTGACTGGGGTTTGCAATGACTCTATGACTCTATTAGGGGAGAATTGCTGTTTTAAGAATATTAAATTTTTGGGAATTCCCTGGCAGTCCAGCGGTTAGGACTCTGCGCTTTCACTGCTGAGGGCCCAGGTTCAGTCTCTGATTGGGGAACTGAGATCTTGCAAACCGCGTAGGACGGCCCCCCAAAAAAAACCAAAAAAAAAAGAATGTTGAGTTTTCCAGTTCGTGCACATAGGCTCTCCATTTATATAGGTGGGTTTTTTTTCCCCCGCAGCAAAACGTATATAGTGTTCTGTGCATAGGTCTTGCGTGTGTTTTCTTAAATTTTTCCCAATATGTTTTATTTTTTGATGTTATTGTAGATGACACTGTTTTCTTAATTTTAATTTTCAGCCGTTCCTTGGTAGTATATAGAATCACATTAGATTTTTTTCTTGAATCCTGAGACCTTGATAAACTGACTCTTTAATCCTGGAGCATTTATATAAGCTCCTTTGTGATCTCTTGTATTCCTTAAGCATGCACAGATTGGTCCCCAGCAAAAGCCTTAAGAGTTACTCTATATGGATTTCAGCTCATTCCTCTCTGAAACTCTTTTTTGCCATTTCAAGTTTCCTGACTCCTTGAACACTTATCTCTTTCTGCTTAATTCAGTGAGAATGCCAGGCTCTGTTTGGCTTCTTCCTCCCTGCACCACAGTCTGGAAATGGCCTCCTGGCAGAGAGTCTGCAGGATGTCAGGGCTCACCTTCTGTCTTCTCTATCAGAGATTACAGTCCAGTTCTGCCTGTTGGCCAATGTCTGAAAATTCTTTAGTTGTTCCCTTTTGCTTTTCTTTTCAGTTATTCAGAACACAGGGGTAGTTCTGGACCCTGCTACTCCCTCAGGGCTAGACTGGAAGTTAAAGATAGGTGTTTAAGGATGTTCTGTCCTTATATAAAAAAACAAAAGTTGGGCAGTTTGTTTTACCCAAAAAAAGGCAGCATATTCAGGTTATGAACAAAGTTAAATCTCTTTTCTAGAGAATCTGACAATGTAATGATTTTGATTTCATATTAGGGACACGGTCATTTTCATCATTTTATTCTCTAGTATACATGTATTAAATGTTTATTGATTGCATGTCAGAAGGGTAGGAAACAGACTGGTCAAGTGTTGGTCACATTGTGTTTGAGACAAAGTTAGTGGTGCACTAAAGTTTTAACAGAATTTAAATTAGTTATACCTCCTTAGGTAGGTTTATTCCTAGGTATTTTATTCTTTTTGTTGCAGTGGTGAATGGGATTGTTTCCTTAATTTCTCTTTCTGATCTTTCCTTGTTAGTGTACAGGAATGCAAGAGATTTCTGTGCATTAATTTTGTATCCTGCAACTTTACCAAGTTCATTGATTAGCTCTAGTAGTTTTCTGGTGGCATCTTTAGGAATATCTCTGTATAGTATCATGTCATCTGCAAGCAGTGACAGTTTTACTTCTTCTTTTCCAATTTGTATTCCTCTATTTCTTTTTCTTCTCTGATTGCGTATACTCAGAAAGCTGTAAGACACTGATGAAAGAAATCAAAGTTAACACAAACAGATGGAGAGATACACCATGTTCTTGGATTGGAAAAATCAATATTGTGACAATGACTATACTACCCAAAGCAATCTACAGATTCAACACAATCCCTATCAAATTAACCAATGACATTTTTTACAGAACTAGAACAATAAACCTTAAAATTTGTATAGAGACACAAAAGACCCCGAGTAGCCAAAGCAATCTTGAGGGAAAAAAATGGAGCTGGAGGAATCAGACTCCCTGACTTCAGACTGTACTACAAAGTTACAGTAAACAAGACAGTATGGTACTGGCACAAAAACAGAAGTATAGTTCACTGGAACAGGATAGAAAGCCCATAGATAAACCCACGCACCTATGATCAACTAATCTATAACAAAGGAGGCAAGGATATACAATGGAGAAAAGCCAGTCTCTTCAATAAGTGGTGCTGGGAAAACTGGACAGCTATATGTAAAAGAATGAAATTACAACACTCCCTAACACCATACACAAAAATAAACTCAAAATGGATTAAAGACCTAAATGTAAGACCAGACACTATAAAACTCTTCAAGGAAAACATAGGAAGACCACTCTTTGACATAAATCACAGCAAGATCCTTTTTGACCCACCTCCTAGAGAAATGGAAAAAAAAATAAATGGGACCTAACGAAACTTAAAAGCTTTTGCGCAGCAAAGGAAAATATAAACAAGACAAGAAGACAACCCTCAGAATGGGAGAAAATATTTGCAAATGAGTCAATGGACAAAGGTTTAATATCCAAAATACATAAACAGCTCATGCAGCTCAGTATTAAAAAAAACAACCCAATCCAAAAATGGGCAAAAGACCTAAATAGACATTTCTCCAAAGAAGACATACAGATGGCCAAGAGGCACATGAAAAGCTGCTCAACATCATTTAGAGAAATGCAAATCAAAACTACATGAGGGGGCTTCCCTGGTGGCACACTGCTTGAGAGTCTGTCTGCCGATGCAGGGTTCACGGGTTCGTGCACCGGTCTGGGAAGATCCCACATGCCGTGGAGCAGCTGGGCCTGTGAGCCATGGCCGCTGAGCCTGCGCGTCCGGAGCCTGTGCTCCGCAACGGGAGAGGCCACAACAGTGAGAGGCCCGCATACCGCAAAACAAACAAAAAAAACAACAACAAAAAAAAAACTACATGAGGTATCACCTCACACTGATCAGAATGGGCATCATCAGAAAATCTACAAACAACAAATGCTGGAGAGGGTGTGGAAAAAAGGGAACCCTGTTACGAAGTAAGAGAGTGGCATGGACATACATACACTACCAAATGTAAAATAGCTAGCTAGTGGGAAGCAGCCACATAGCACAGGGAGATCAGCTCGGTGCTTTGTGACCACCTAGAGGGGTGGGATAGGGAGGATGTGAGGGAGATGCAAGAGGGAGGAGATATGGGTATATATGTGTATGTATAGCTGATTCACTTTGTGAAAAAGCAGAAACTAACACAACATTGTAAAGCAATTATACTCCAATAAAGATGTTAAAAAAAAAAGGGAACCCTCTTGCACTATTGGTGGGAATATGAATTGATATAGCCACTATGGAGGACAGTATGGAGGTTTCTTAAAAAACTAAAAATAGAATTACCATATGACCCTACTATGGGCATATGGTAATTCACCTGGGCATATACCCAGAGAAAGCCATAATTCAAAAACACATGCTCCCCAGTGTTCATGGTAGCACTCTTTATAATAGCCAAGTCACAGAAGCAACCTAAATGCCCATCAACAGACAAATGGATAAAGAAGATGTGGTATGTATATGCAATGGCATATTACTCAGCCCTAAAAAGGAATGAAATTGGGTCATTTGTAGAGACGTGGATGGATCTCTAGACTGTAATACAGGGTGAAGTAAGTCAGAAAGAGAAAAACAAATGTTGTATATTAACGCATATATGTGGAACCTAGAAAGATGGTACAGATGAGCTGGTTTGCAGGGCAGAAGTACTGACACAGATGTAGAGAACAAAGGTATGGACCCCAAGAGGGGAAAGTGGCGGGGGGGGGGGTTGAATTGGGCGATTGGATTGATATATATACACTAATATGTATAAAATAGATAACTAATAAGAACCTGCTGTATACAAAATAATAATAAAATAAAATTTAAAAAAATTAAAAAACAAATTATAAACTTTTTAAAAATTTGTATTTTTAATCTTTTTCAACTTTCTTGATTATAACATCTTGATTTATTCAGCTAGATTACTGAGTACTTTGAACAGTGAACATTGCTTCTATTTCTTTTGTGTGTCTGCTTTGGCTTACTAAACTTTCATTTTAGATTGACTAACTTTTGAGTGGAAATCACTGATCAAGAGTAAAGGTGTCATATTTTGTTAGTATGCTGACAATCAGATATTTCCAGAATGTTAGCCAGTTTCCTGTGATGAAATACTCAATAGTGGAATTATAACAACCTGCTGAATAGTTCTATTATTTGTCCATTTTTTTGTTTTGCAGGTTCAAGTAGTAGTGATTTGTAAAGGAAACATTTCAATTCATTTAAATCCTGCTTATGGAAGGGTTGGAAGTCATATTTAAGCCTGATAGTGAGTTGATATAGCCCTTTTTTTCACACTAGTTTGAATATGTGAACTTTGATTATAGTTAGGCTGAGTTACATTATAATAACTTCACTTTCACTGATGTTTCCTTTTACTTTGATGGCATTTTAAGTTATTTAAAAAATCATAGTAAAATTTGCTGTTGACTTTGCATTTTTTTATTTTACTACCTAAAGCAGACATGGTTCATAATTTAACCATGCTTCTACATGAATAAAAGTAAATTATAGAACAACATACAGGTATTTTCTGCTGTTAAATGTATTATTACCTAAGCATGGTTTAAAGGATTTAAAATCTATTAGGTATGGATATTGATGCATTTTAAGATATTAACTGCTTCATGTGATGGACTTATTTTAAAAAATTGATTGATAATATTAAAGACTGAATAAGCTAATTTTAAATTATTGTTATTTTTAAATGGAATGTTTGATTTCATTACAATATCTTTAACCCATCTTTTAATTTTGAAAATTTTCTAACTTACATAGAAGTATAAAAAATAGTTAAAGGAACTTCTGTATACCTGTCATAGATGTACCAATTTTCATTTTATTTTATTTTTTAACATCTTTATTGTAGTATAATTGCTTTACAATGGTGTGTTAGTTTCTGCTTTATAACAAAGTGAATCAGCTATACATATCATATATCCCCATATATCCTCCCTCTTGCGTCTCCCTTCCATCCTCCCTATCCCACCCCTCTAGGTGGTCACAAAGCACTGAGCTGATCTCCCGGTGCTATGCAGCTGCTTCCCACTAGCTATCTATTTTACATTTGGTAGTATACATATGTCCATGCCACTGTCACTTCATCCCAGCTTACACTTCCCCCTCCCCGTGTCCTCAAGTCCGTTCTCTACGTCTGCGTTTTTATTCCTGTCCTGCCCCTGGGTTCTTCAGAACCATTTTTTGTTGTTGTTTAAAGATTCCATATATATGTGTTAGCATACGGTATTTGTTTTTCTCTTTCTGACTTACTTCACTCTGTATGACAGACTCTAGGTCCATCCACCTCACTACAAGTAACCCAATTTCGTTTCTTTTTATGGCTGAGTAATATTCCATTGTATATATGTGCCACATCTTTATCCATTCATCTGTCGATGGACACTTTAGGTTGCTTCCATGTCCTGGCTATTGTAAATAGAGCTGCAGTGGACATAGTGGTACATGACTCTTTTTGAATTATGATTTTCTCATGGTATATGCCCAGTAGTGGGATTGCTGGGTCGTATGGTAGTTCTACTTTTAGTTTTTTAAGGAACCTCCATACTGTTCTCCATAGTGGCTGAATCAATTTACATTCCCACCAACAGTGCAAGAGGGTTCCCTTTTCTCCACACCCTCTCCAGCATTTATTGTTTGTAGATTTTTTGATGATGGCCATTCTGACTGGTGTGAGGTGATACCTCATTGTAGTTTTGATTTGCATTTCTCTGGTGGTTAGTGATATTGAGCATCCTTTCATGTGTTTGTTGGCAATCTGTATATCTTCTTTGGAGAAATGTCTATTTGTGTCTTCTGCCCATTTATGGATTGGGTGGTTTGTTTTTTTGATATTGAGCTGCATGAGCTGCTTGTAAATTTTGGAGATTAATCCTTTGTCAGTTGCTTCATTTGCAAATGTTTTCTCCCATTCCAAGGGTTGTCTTTTCATCTTGTTTATGGTTTCCTTTGCTGTGCAAAAGCTTTGAAGTTTCATTAGGTCCCATTTGTTTATTTTTGTTTTTATTTCCATTTCTCTAGGAGGTGGGTCAAAAAGGATCTTGCTGTGATTTATGTCATAGAGTGTTCTGCCTATGTTTTCTCTAAGAGTTTTACAGTGTCTGGCCTTACATTCAGGTCTTTAATCCATTTTGAGTTTATTTTTGTGTATGGTGTTAGGGAGTGTTCTAATTTCATTCTTTTACGTATAGCTGTCCCGTTTTCCCAGCACCACTTTGAAGAGGCTGTCTTTTCTCCATTGTGTACTCTTGCCTCCTTTATCAAAGATAGGGTGACCATATGTGCATGGGTTTATCTCTGGGCCTTCTATCCTGTTCCATTGATCTATATTGCTCTTTTTGTGCCAGTACCATATTGTCTTGATTACTGTATCTTTGTAGTATAGTCTGAAGTCAGGGAGCCTGATTCCTCCAGTTCCGTTTTTCTTTCTCAAGATTGCTTTGGCTGTTCGGCGTCTTTTGTGTTTCTGTACAACTTGTGAAATTTTATGTTCTAGTTCTGTGAAAAATGCCATTGGATCTACCAGTTTTTAGCATTTCAACATTTGCTTTCTCTTTCTTTATATAAATAAATATGTATATTTTTCCCCTGAACGATTTTGAAGTATTTATCCTCTATTTGAGAAATTTAGAATTTATACAATCCTGTTTTCTGATATATTATAGATATTCCAATCTCAGTGATTATTCTAATAGTCTTTTATAGCTGTTTGATTTTATTCGCAGTCCAGCATCTATAATGATTACATGTTGCATTTATTTGTTGTATTTCAAACGGCTTTTCTTGTTCTTTTTTAAATTGTGTTGTATTCCATTGAATGGATTTATCATATTTTATTTAACCAGTCTTTTGTGCATGGACATTCTGTTTCCAACATTTTGCCATTACAAATAATGTCTCAAAGAATACTTCTGTATACGTTGTTTTATATTTGTGGACATGTATCTTCAGAATAAATCCCTAGAAGTAGAATTGGACTACTAGATCATCAGTTACTGTATCTTTATCTTACAGATTTCTCTTTGTTACCTTTTTTTACTTCCTCATCCCTTTAGCACTAAGCATACATGCATTTCTTTTATACTCCAGATATTTGGAAGTAATGTAAGATTTTGATATCTTTTGACTTTGCATATTGAGTATTTTGCTAAAAAGTCTTAGAAAAAAATAGATGCTGTTTACCTTAACTAATACAAGTATTAGAAACCTCAGGAATTTGAGCCTAATTATAAAAGATAACATATCAATGAAAAGTATGCATTTTAAAATAAATACAGTGATTAATTTATAGCAAAGAAATTAAAGTTTTATGAGACTAATGAATTAGAATTTTTAATACTGTTTATTTCTGAATAAGTTGTTTGTTTAGTTAGTTAGTTGGTTAGTTTTGGCTGCGTTGGGTCTTCATTGCTGTGCAAGGGCTTTCTCTAGTTTCAGCGAGCGAGGGCTACTCTTTGTTGCAGTGCGTGGACTTCTCATTGCGGTGGCTTCTCTTGTTGTGGAGCATGGGCTGTAGGCGCGCGGGCTTCTGTAGTTGTAGAGCGCGGGCTCAGTAGTTGTGGCTCGCGTGCTGTAGAACACAGGCTTAGTAGTTGTGGCACTTGGGCTTGGTTGCTCCACAGCATGTGGGATCTTCCCAGACCAGGGCTTGAACCCATGTCCCCTGCATTGGCAGGTGGATTCTTAACCACTGAGCCACTGGAGAAGTCCAATAACTTGTTTTTAAAACAACTTATTAGACATGAACGTAAGTTTAGCATATATATATGTGTATATATACACACACACATATATATATATGAAGTACAATATTAATGACAACCACAGCTAATATACATCATCTACTTTGTGCCTGGTACCATAATGCATATACATTAACTTAAATTACTTAATTGAATCCCCAGCAGCTTTATAAGGTGTATTTATAATTTTTTTCCTCATTTACATATGAGGACAATGAGGCCTAGAAATGTTAAGTGACATGGTCTTACTTACGCAGCTAATTAGTGGCAGAGGCAAGATTTGAACCCACACAGTATTCAATATAGATTCTGGGCTTTTAATGACAATGCTTCACTACTTCTATTGGACTCAGTATTATTTTTCTGTATCAAGCCAGTATTGACCTAAGGTCAGTATGACTTTGAGTTCTTAACCACTGTGTTCTCTTTCTTTCCCTGAAGGAAGTATAATAAGATTTTATGTGGTTGTTATATCAAATTTGTTATCATAAGTGGTGATACAGGATTGAAATTCCATTCCTAACAGCCATAGCTGCTAACAAAGCAACGCTTTTATGCCACCATCCTTGGCAGAATACTGAACTATGTGTACCATTTTTCTGACCCATTAAAATTATTTATGTTTCTCTTTTTCAGTGGATGATTCAGCAGCCACACAAAGCAGCAACATTTTTTGGATGCATCGGGATAGATAAATTTGGGGAGATCCTGAAGAAAAAAGCTGCCGAAGCCCATGTGGATGCTCATTACTATGAACAGAATGAGCAGCCAACAGGAACTTGTGCTGCGTGCATCACTGGTGGCAACAGGTCAGTGTTATTTCAAGGGAAGCACTGTACTAATTGACTGTTTAACCACTGGTAAAATCTGAATTCAAATCTGAGTTTGGAATTTAGACCTCATGTTTGTAATTTATTTTAATGTTTAATAAACTCTTCTTCCTAGTATCACTTTTCCTTAAAAAGTTTTTTTTTTACCTTTCTTGAACCTGTTGTTATCTTCATGAAGCGTAATGAAATGAAAATTTTGAGATTATCAAGTCCAGCCTCTACTTTTTATAATTAGGGTCAGAAAAGGAGCGCATTTTATTCAGTGTTTTGTAGCTAGGTTCTTGCCGAACTGGCATTAGGAAGAATGTTCTTTTCAACATATCCTGAGATTGGAATATTAAAATACATATATACACATATATATTTTTAAAATATATAAAATATTACATTATATCCAGCCTCATATAAATTAGGTCATCTAAAGCATTTATGGCGAACAGTCATCTGCCCATACTAAACAACTTCCGTCATGGGTAATGCACCACTCAAAAAACAATCTATTACATTTCTATACAACTTCGCTTATCAGAAAGTTTTTCTTTGTGTGAACTTGAACTCTGTCTCTCAGAACTTTCCATGCATTGCTTTTTTTGGTGCCTTTTGCAGCTACGTGGAGGTATATCTTCAGTACATTCATGCTTTGTTAACATCATTATTAGCATACTGCTTATCAGCATGGCTTTTTTCTCCTTTGGAAAGGAAAAAAATAATTTTCCTAGTTATTATATTGTTAGAATCACCAAAGATGGTCTCTTTTAAAATGGTGACTCACTAGATACTTTACATCCCTTATAGCTAAAAATATTGTCTGTCCTTCACCATTTCCTATCTCCCTTTCTTCCCCTTCTTTCTTATTTGTCTCTTTGTCTTCTTTTCCTTATTTCCTCCCTTATCTCTCCTCCCCTTGCTCCATTCCTCCTTTTTACCTCATATGTTTTTGCTCACTCTTTGACCTCTCAAATGTATGTTAAAGACCTGACACTATTCTGGGCAGTAGTCATTAAATAACTAAAATATAACTTTCAAAAACAATTAGGGTACCAGAGCCATGTTCAAACTTTCCTGTAACTTTATTTTTTGGGTGTAGGAGAAATTTATGATTTTAAGGTTTTAATAAATAAAACCGTCAGTCCAAACATTGAGATATACTTATTTAGACCTTTCCCCTTTTCAGTTTTTCTAAAAACCAACTTTAATAGGCAGGTGCAGAGTTTTCCCATTAGTAAGAAATGTGTCAACTTTTGCCTCTGATACCACTCCGGCTACAGTAAAATTGCTAAATTGTTTTTGTATGTTAAGTTGTTATTTTAAAGAACAGGTATGATAATATTAGGTCTTCCATCAACAGCTTAATTTATATACTCATATAATGGTTATGGTGATCAGTATTAATTAGGTGCTATTGGAAGTCAGAAACTGAGGGAAACCCTCGCTGTCTAATTCATTATGCAAATTGTGGAACCTAATAGATTTGGATAGATTGTTTTAAATAGAGCTAGGAACACTAACTTCCAGTGTCCCAAACTCAGGTTAAGGGAATATTCTTCTTAATCCAGGTTCTTATTCTCCACAAACTCTGAACCAGATAGATACACTTGGATAGTAAGAATACCTGTATTTTCTTTTGGAGAAACTATTTAGTTTCCTATCAAAAGAGTAGTATTTTTTTTTATCAAAATAGAGTTTAGTAGCTCATACCAGAAGTATTTGCTTTTATTTAGTAACCATTTTTTTGTCAACATTTTGCAAGAGTCATGATTACTAAAATATTTTTTATAAATTAATTATCCTTAAATTTGTAATATAGTTATTTTGCATATACATGTATTGATGAATATCACTCTTATTTGCATTAATTTAGTTGAGCATAAACAGAATGTATCCTTCAGTTAGTCTGATGGCATATGAGTGAGTACAAATATGTTTTGGAAGAGAATTGATTTATTTTTTTCAAAAGAGAATCTAACCATATTACCAAAATCTTAAGTGATGAGATGATGTATTTGTGGGATGTTTTTAACCACAACTGTTAACTAAAACAAATTTGAAAAATTGGCAAGTTTTTTTTTTTTAATTTGTGGGTCAGAAGGAGGGGGAAAAGTGTTTTTATTTCTTTGTCTGTAACATAAATAATTATTGTATTAAGTTTAATTGTTGGACAATAATAAAAAGCTCTGTGTGGCACTTGGAACAAGATTTTAAATGTAGTATTCTGCTTAGATTTTCAGCTACAAAACTGGAACAGTGCAAGGAGTTTTCAACTATGAAAACTAATATTAATTTATTCTAGCCCATAAAATGTAATGGTTTTATGTAATGTAAGGTAAAATGTAGTGTATTAATAAAATTAATCCCTCATAGTAAATATGGTCTACATTTATATGTGTGTTTTATAAAATTAATCCCATACCTCGCTTTTAAAGCATTAGATTAAATATCAGTGGATAGTATGTTGATATTTGAAAACTGAAGTTTTTAGTTGCATATATATTTTTTTGTGTGTAACTACATAGTAGCTATTTCTTAACTGCATTTTGAACTATTAAAAATGTAGAAAGTAGATAATTTTATTATTTTAGTATCAAAAGGAAGCTTAAATGCCAGTTTCTCAAAATACCAGATGATATTTAGAGCAAGGATTAATGTCCTTGTTTATCTCAAAGGCAACAGAGAAATCTTGAAAAGTTTTCAGAACAAAAGTAACTTTATGGGCTTCCCTGGTGGCGCAGTGGTTGAGAGTCCACCTGCCGAGTCAGGGGACACGGGTTCGTACCCTGGTCCGGGAGGATCCCACATGCCGCAGAGCGGCTGGGCCTGTGAGCCATGGCTGCTCAGCCTGCACGTCCGGAGCCTGTGCTCCGCAACAGGAGAGGCCACAACAGTGAGAGGCCCGCGTACTGAAAAAAAAAAAAAAAAAAAGTAACTTTATTTACATTTATTAAAATCAGTATACAGCAGTTTGAAGAATTAAGAATAAAATTAAAACAAATTTTACAAAAATGTTTTTAGTTAACTGTATAGTTATATGACAAGTTTGACTATATGTAAAACTTACTTTTTGTTATTGTTGTTTTAGATCCCTTGTAGCTAATCTTGCTGCTGCCAATTGTTATAAAAAGGAAAAACATCTTGATATGGAGAAAAACTGGATATTGGTAGACAAAGCAAGAGTTTATTATATAGCAGTAAGTATTTGCCTAATTCAAATTTCTGGTACATATTTACACTATAAATTATAGTTGTTAGCTGAGGTACATTTAAAAATAATTGTCTCTGATTATCCTGTAAATTCTTTACCCATCTCAAAGCATATGCTAGGTTCTCTATTACAAATACAGAACAGAAATATGATCATTCTGTGGTAGCGTGATTTGTATTACTTATCTTCAAATATACCTCTTTTTAGATACATTATACATAGATGTTTTTAAACCAAGTATCAAATTCTGTATTAAATCTTAAGGTCTTTGAAGTAATTCTGGAAATTTGTATTTTTAGGCTACTTGTTGTGAATGATGCCATGCATTGTGTGTGGAAATATTATTAGCAATATAAATATTCACTGCAAACAGTTTGAGCTTATTTGATGAAAAAACTTAATTACTATTTATTCCATAGTAATTACCATGACACCTTTTAAGTTAATATTTTAGAAACATAGATCATGACAAATCTTTTAAATATCAGAATATGGGCAGCATGTAATTTGAATTATTAAGCCTTCTGGCATAAAAAATAATTGGTTAAGAATTCATTTCTAAAATAAGACTGTACTAAAAATTCTCCTGAATTAATCACCCTATGAATACCTTGTTTTTATTTAATATGAGTTAAATGTGGCTCATCACAAATACTAAGTAGATACCTATGAAAAATTAAAAGTACTTCATTTGCATATACGGTTTTGATATAACAGCTGCTGCCATTTACTACCTGAGCTGTGAAACAGCTGGTAAGATGCATAAAAAATTGATTATCCAGTAGGAACATGTTTATTGAAAATATAATTATTTCTTTCAGTCTAGTGTTAATGTCTCCTACAGCATGTTTACGTGCACTGCTGTAGGCTTTGCAAGGTTATTGATTCCTCTGTATAGCAAATCCTACCCCTTTATAACTGTCAAGTAAATGCTTACATTGAGAGGATTATATAGAGGAAGGTCATGTTACCAACTATTCAGGTACAGTTTTGTATAAAGTGTAGAGTGATCAGTTTTGTTCAAATTAATAAAATTGAACTACTTTTGAGACTTGTATACTCAGCCAGAAACAAGTATCAAAATGTATTCCAGTTGATATATCTGATTGTAGCTGTTAGCTCTTAGTTTCTGTTTCAGCTGTTTCATAAAAGAATGCTCTTTCACATTGCCAGGTAAATCTATAGTTTGTTCAGAGTTTGGCTATTTTTAAATAGTTCTGAAAATAGACTCACATTGGATACCTGGGATGCTGTAGATGTTGTATATTGTTGGTGAACATTCAACAAATATTTATTCTGCTAACAACTAAGAACATACTTCTTATTCATCAAAATCTGTGAAATTTCTTCTGAAATGTAAAATTATTTCCACAGACTTTCAGCATTTCTTTTAAACCTTTAATTCCCTTTCAGCTCAGAGCATGCAGTCTAGTCTTAATAAGAAAACTGCAAATTTAGATAGAGTAGATATGTATGTCTTTACTTATTTCAAGAAATCAGGTTGGCTTCTCTACACTTTCAGGTTCTGTAGTGTCAGCACTCGTCTTACATCATCATCATAAACTTCAGAGGTTCAACAACTTGAAATTGTGGGAGCTCTTTATACAAAAGGTTCTTGATCTGAAGAAGCAGCTCAATATATCTAACACATTTCCATAAGTAAGATGTCTATCTGCATTACATAAAATAAACTAGATCTACATACTCAACTCTTCTTCTCACTGTTCCATGAATTAATAATGGTCACAAGCGTTAAGAAAATTCAAAACCTTCCTCATTTTCTCTGTCACATAATGCATTGAATCTGCAATTCACAGCGAAAACTTTCCTAATAAAAAGTCGAAATGGAATATGCATATACCAGTATTCTCTTTCGGTTTAAATGAAGTGTTGACATCTTTTTTACCTTCATAGCAGGTGTCCCACTTACAGCATATAAACTCAGTTTTTCCATGTTTAAACTGAATTCTTTGTTAGTAGGTTTTTAGGGATTACTGGTTATGCCAATAGCTAATTGCATGTTGAAAACGTAAATCTTAGTTGCTCTTTACCTTTATAATCAGATTGGCATATGTCTGTTTATTCTCTTATATGAAATATTTCTTACACTAGCCCTCTAAGACTATGATATTTAGGAAAGGTTTATGAAAAAGATGAGGAAATTGGAGCCATTAAATTTCTAAACCATATATTTTCTTTTTTAAGCAATATTAATGTGCTGTGAAAAGTGAGAAAATTAGCACTCTAATTTCATCCTGCCTCTTGATATTTGTAGTTATTTTCATTTTATTTTTATATTTTCAGTGTTTAAACATTTGGGCCTTTTTTTTTTACTCCTGCTCTGTCTGCTTTACATACTTGTGTTGCTGTCTGCCATTTCTAAAGTTATGGGATATAGTTGTAACACCTGTTTCAATGCCCTTGTCTGCAAATTCTATCATATGTGTTTTTTTCTGGTTCTTGCCATGGCATTGGGTTGTTTCCTCATGCACATATGCTAAAGACTTGGGAAAGCCCTGCAGATCCTGAGTTCTCATTTTGTACCTCTTTCTTCAAATGGCTCTCTCCTTTCCAGTATGCTGCCCTTGCACGTGCTAGCTACCTTGGCTTTCCTGAATGGAGACTACTGAACTCTGTTTAGGTTCTCTCTGCCCTGACTGCAATCTGGAAATTCTCTCTAGGAATTAAGTTTGAATAATTGTAGGGATCACCTTATCTTGTCCCTTATTTGATTACTGTCCAATTTCTCAAAATTGATATTTCCTATATTTTGTCCAATTTTATAGTTGTGTAAGTTGTTTAAATCCATTCCTCATTCTTTTCGTCTTGGTTGGAATTAGAAATTTCCTGTTTGGTTTTGTTTTTCCTTTTTTTTAGATGACTATTTCTGCCAGATTGCCTGACTTTTTCTTTGAATTTGAACAGTCTTAAGGTTGATTCAACCTAAGAAACTCCCTAAATTACTGTTCTAGATTCTATAAAATTATCTAGCTGTCACTTTATCATTTAAAAATAAATTTAAAAGCTCTTAGCTAGTAGATAACTTTTCATCCATGTATAGTAATTTTTCTAATATTATCAGTCAGTCCTTAATAGTGTTTTGGACTACATTGTGAGTACAGTGGGATTTTGCACAGAAATTTATGCATTATTTCTAAAGAGTTTTTAATGAGAAAAAGGTTCCAAGTTTTAAATACATGGTAAAACAGTAATCAGCTTGCAAGTTTGGGCTTACATAGGGAGAAATTTTAACTTCAGAGATCAAACAGATATTTAAGAAATAAGTTAACAAAAGCTTCCAGTGCCATGTGACTTACTTTGCATAAACTGTCACCCAATGTGTGTTCTTTTTTACTAATTCAAAATTAAGCACTATAATGGAAGAATAGTGAATCATAGTTTGTCAATAATTGTTTGAGAATATGGGACCAGTAGTTTGAATTTTCCTTTGACTCCTATGCATATTTCCTTCTTTCTGTGATTTTTCCAGTTCCAGTGGCTTATTACAGATCTTCTTTTACCCTGTCTTTAATTTATAACTCCATCTGACTGCTTTTATCTCTTTTCAGTCTACAGTCTTACCATTTTGGTTAATACAGTTTTTGTGAGGGTAAAGTTTTAAATGTTACTAATAGTTGCTTCTGGAATAACGGGAGGTATGATCATGGATAATTGGAGGAAACATGGTTTGGAGAAGTGTACAACCTTGGAGGAAAGGAATAGAGTTCCTTACCATATTTGGTAAGAAATAGGAGTTTTTGCATATAAAGGACAAGCAGTAATCAGTAACAACTATTTAGGTCTTATATCTCTCACTTTGTTTGTCCTGGTTGGGTTTTCTACTAAAATTCTTAATGACTACATGAGTAATAATTTATCTTAGTAGAACTGTTACTTAGACTCTCAATTAAATATCTTTGTCAGTAATGTGAAAGCAATAACTAAATTCATTAAAATGAGTTGATAAATTATAAGAAATCTAGTCTATGAGATCATTTGGAATTTTCATATTAGAAGTTTTTCAGTGAACATTGAATAACAAATTAGAATGAATGTATAATGAAATAATAAAATTGCTGTTTTTTTAGGATTTGGTTTTCTTTTGATAGCATTTACTAAAAAATATTCTACAGTATAACATGATTAGGAATTTTAAAAGACATTTGATTATGTTCAAAATTGTATCATCTAGTATTCTAACATTGTCATGAAAAAATTTGAGAAAGGTTCTAATGAAAGGGAATGAATTTGTCTTGTAATGGTGACCTAATAGAAATTAGAGTAATGTACAAGGAAATGAAAGATACCTATTAATTTAATATATATATATGAGATTTGTACTACTCCCCCCCCCAAAAAAAATCTGGATAGGTGAAAATAGAAAAGTTTTGCTCACTTATGGACAGTTACTTAAACTCATTGCCATAAAACCTTATTACACCATAGAAAAAGCCTTTGTAATATCATCTTGTGAACGCTGTACTATTATAATGAATGTACTTTGGCAAAATAAGTAAACAAATGGATTTTTTTTAAGTTTAAGCTATTTAATTGTGAATGATAATGACTTCATAGGTCACAGTTCTTTATAAAGCATTTAGCTATGAATGAATTCAAGGCATTTTTGGAATTTATTAATCTTCATAATAGTCTTCTGAGATTATTAGTTAAGGAGTTTTATGGTTGAACTACCTCTGACTTTTCATTTTATCAGTGTTCTAAATGCAGTTTTTGAACGCTTATGTATTGGAACTCCCATTGTATTGGTCAAATCAGAGATCATCATTTGGCTTTATTTCTGCATTTTTTTACTTCAGGTTTTTGACTATACTATTCTGGATTGCTTCACTGACTTCATTAGGGAATAATTGTGAATTTTTAAGCCTTTTTAAAAATTTTTAAAAATATCCTTATAGGTGACATTAACTATTACATTTATAAATTCAAAAAATAAAATAAGAAAAATGTGTTTTTTTCCCTTCTATCTGGAGCATTACATGTTTGTATATAATTCCTGACATTTAGTATAGTAGTACACCCAACCCCCGCCCCTCCTTCCAACCCTTATCCGCCGTTCTACTTTTTGTGCTTTCAGTTACCCATGATCAACTTCAACCTGAAAATAGTAAATGGAAAATTCCAGCAATAAACATTTTATAAGTTTAAATTGTGCACCATTCTGAGTAGGCTGATGAAATCTTGTGCCATCCTGCTCTGTCCTTTGTCCAGCGTACCCACACTGTACACTACCTGCCCTTTAGTCACTTAGTAGCTGTCTCAGTTATCAGATCAGTTGTTGCAGTATCACAGTGCTTGTGTTCAAACAACCCTTATCTTACTTCATAATGGCCGCAAAGTGCAAGAATAGTGCTGATGAAAAAAAACGTAGTATATAAAGGGTTCAGTACTGTTGGCAGTTGCAGGTATACACTGGCGTTCTTGGAACATATTCCCCACAGATAAGGGGGTTGTTGTATACATATGAATCTTTGTCTTGCAGGAATTTAGAATTTTATGTACCAATTTGATACCCCTTCAAGTAAAGCCCAAAACTATGTGGTAAAAATGTCTATCTTTAGCTTGGATATAATATAGAGACAAAGAAAAAGACTGATAGTTGTATTGCTTCTTAAGCATTAGTATTAGAGTTTAATTTTTAACTTAAAAAAATTTTTCGTTATGTTATTGATGTCCAGTGAGTTACACAAATGATTACTGTTCTTACTTCTTCCTTATTAGAGACAATCTTTGATTCATACTAGAAAATTTTTCAAACAAGAATGTGATTTTTAGAAATTCTATTTGTACTTATTTTCAGTTTGTCTAGAATTTTTTTCTGGCAAGTTAAACTCTAACAGTATCATTTTTTAGACTAATACTTTGAATTTTTATAGATAAATATTTTCTCCAAGTAGAGCAGTTTACTCCTATATTCCTATAATTTTTCTTAAGTCTTACTTTTAGCAGTTGTCAAAAATAAAACTCTACTAGGAGGAGGGAATCTATGAAATATTAAAGTAAGGTTATTTTCAGCTAAACAGATAATCTGTTTACTTATAGTAGAAAAGTAAGATAGTGTTGATTAAAGAAGTTTTGGGCTCTAAAGATAAAGATTGGAAGTTTTTGTGTTTTGGATTTGTGACATTATAATAAAGTCTTGGAATTTTATGTGAGGTTGGAAACCACACTACGTGCTAATTGCCTTAGAAGGTAAGAAAATAAACGTATGTATAGCAATTAGTTATTAAGGCAGTAGGTTCTTATATAGAGCCTCAAATGAATTAACAAACCATCTACTGAAATATTTACACTTCAGTTTACTTTATTTATGTATTTCAGACCACTCAGCAATTGCTTGAGAAAATGTTTACTAAATCTCTTTAATAAACATCTTTAAGAGGGAAAATTTATAGACATTGTGATGACAGTATACATTTTTATGTGCTAGTTGTCATATCTTTGAAATTGTACATAAATTGGACATAGTCTAGTATCTGTAGAAGTATATCTGTTTTCTAACATATTTTACTGTATACAATCTTTATAACTTAATATGATTTAACCCATATGTTCTGTTGTCTCTATTCTTCTAGATAAATTAAATTGGATTTAATCTCTTTATAGCAGCTTTATTGAGATATTTATATACTGTAAAGTTCACTGGTTTAAAGTATACAATTCAATGATCGTTAGTATATTCACGGAGTTCTGCAACCATCACTGTAATATAATTTTAGAACTTTAACATCACCACAAAAAGAAACTTTGTACCAATTAGCAGTTATTCTCCATGGTCCCTGCATTCAATCTTGTATCCACATCTCATAATGGTTTCAGTGATATTCAGGTATTATGGCTATAAATTATATAATTGTTCCTAATTAGACAAATAATGAATTTATATCTTTGTTCTTTGACATATGTAGTGGAAGTCATAATAAGTCTTTTTTGTTTTCTTCCTTATTACCTCTTTCTCTTTTGCAGGTACTCTAAAGAGTGTCTTCTGAGCTTTTGTTCTCATTTATTTGTTCTAGATACAATGTTACCATGTTTTGGGGTCAGTTCTTTAAAATGTCACTTAATTTTTTTTTTTCTGATTTGGCTGAATGACGTGTTGTAGATGAAGATTTTAAAATTATATTTAGTAAAGTGGGATGAAAAATGAGAAAACAGTTTTCTTCCTTTCCAGTACTTACTCAGGCATATTAAATCCATATTTGCTGTTATCCAGCTTCAGACCAATACAGGTTTCTCAGCTATATAACAGGGCTCATTTGACTCTAACCTCTTGTGTCTGTCATGTGTTTTCTCTACCACTTGGACATATTCATGTTAACTTTTTCACTGACATTGTCCTGATACAATTAGAAACATTAGCAAATCCTAAATAGTTGAAGATATTCTGAAAGACAGATTGCTGCTTTTCCAAATTGCATTCCTCTTGTACTCTATACAGATTGCTGACACAAGTTTTTCTTTAAATTTTGATAAACCCTTGAACGCTTTTCCCTGTAACTCTCTCCCATCTTTCCCTATAATACCCTTAGCCCAAACATAAATTTTGTGTAACCTCCCACCCCTGTTTAACTCTGCTGTCCTGACTAGTCATTTTGTGTATTCATTTTTCAAAGTATTATTTCTTTCTTCATTCTATAAACAATTTAAGACCAACTTTACTATTGTTGTTAAGTTTAAGGGACATGACATAAACTGTCACAATCAAATAAAATATAAAATGTATAGTAACCCACCAAAAATATTTTGGTTCAATCTTTTCAGAAAGATGCACATATATAAAATAAAAGAGCACCATATATTCTGTACTCATCCTACAAAAATAATTATTTTTACAGATATGTAGCTCCTTTAAGGTTAACATTTGACAGCTATAATAAACTGAATTGAATCTTAAAAATATTATTTTGCTTAAGAATGTTGACTAGCGTTTCTGAGGTAGATTGATGTGCTTAGTGTAGTAGATTTTAATCTTTTCTGAGTTTTGAACCATTCCAGAAAAATTTATTTACTCATAAAATTTTAATATAATTTTTGCTAGTTCATAGATTCAAAAAGCCTTTCTGCTAATTAATGGAGCCCAGTTCAAGAACTCTGTTATAGTAAATAGTGAATTAAATGATACATAATCCAGTTATAGTTCCATATTAGAAAATGTCCATTCTGGATTTCTAAAACTTTTCTAGTTGTGCCTCTATACTTGTTTCCTTATATCACTCAAGAATTGTTTTTTGTAAAAATATGTTAAAGTGGAGAATCAGACTTAGTGGTGAAATGATGTATTTAGTGCCAGTGATAGAAGAGCAGAATTCTATAAAATTATTCAAATATCTCTGAACCATTTGCTCTCTTTTAAAAATATCTATGTTTTCATTACCTGAATATAACCAAAGACCTAATAATGCTAGTGCTTCTTTGTAAATATTCCCTAAAGTCATTTTTATTTCAGTCTGTCAGGGTGGTCATTGTGATGTTTTCAGGTAGACTGTAGCATTTTTACTTCCTCAGATGAGCCAAATTGGGACTATACTTTGTGGAAAGTTTTTTTAATATAGTATGTAGACATTGGTAAGAATCGGAATGTCCACTGACTTATTAGTTTCACAGATGCTTCCATAATACTTAGTACCCTTGGGTATGTTAAATTATCATACCCTGACAGCAATCCTGAAACATGCCAATCTTATAAAGCCATATTTCTGAGAACTAAAGCAAGCTTTCAGCGAACCATCTCTGACATGCCATGTTAATTTCCGTAACTATCATTACTGGAAGTGGTAGTATTTCTAAGGCATGGAGAATCTTGATAAATCTACCAAGTAAAAAAATATGACAAAATGTCTACCTTATCACTGGGTTTCCAATTATGAGGTTTGGTTTCTTTCAATCCCAATTGAATCATTTCAAAAATAATGATAAGCATCTTTTTTCTCTTGTCTTGAGTTATAAAATAGTTATTTAGGTGTACAATATATCAAAACAATAACTTAATCTATTTTCATTGTGTTTAGTGTTCATATTATGAATGAAAACCTCATTCTGTCATCTCATAGTATATTTACATATACACATGATTTTTGCCTTAAGTAGAAAAGAAACAGCTGACAGATACCTAGGTTAATTTCCTTTTTAAAATTGCAGCAAACTGTTCTGTGATTCTTTTGTGTGTTTGGGGTTATTTTGTGGAGAAAGAATTTGTCAAGCAACATTTGAGGGACATTGGCCTTTTGTACCCTTTCCTAAATAAACAGAAACCTGTCAACTCAAGAATAAAATATTTCTTTGTAAATTCTCACCTGCAAATTATTGATAATGGAAGGAGCACCTTTTTAATCCTTATATCCCCCTACTCCTCAACAGCTTTTAGATTGTAGATAAACTTCCCAGCTCAGTAATTAACTGAGCTCAGTCATCGCACCCCATATCATGTGTTTTTTTTTTTTTTTCAGTAGAATACATTATTAGAGCACTTACACAGCCAGTCTAGCTGCAGCAGCCCAGGCGGCAACAGCAGTGCCATTTTTCACAAAGGAAATGTTGAACAGGAGCCAAATGTTTGGTGGCAGTCTGTTGCTAGGAAATCAAGGTCCTGAGGCGATTAATGACAAAGCAAGCAATAACAAGAAGGCAGAATTACAGATTTAAAAGAGAAAAAAGTGGTTGGTGTTATAATTACCCAAAGAAATCCGCACTCATTAAATTGGCTGTTTTTATGATTGACTTTAATTGGAGGTTAGCTCAGATATTTAGCTCCTTTCCCACCCCTTTAAACACACACAGGCACATAATCTGTAGAACTGCAGACTTGTTTTTCTAAGCATTGAGAGGAGCTTGCCCTGTAATTTGATCCCCACTGACAGATGCATTTTCTATGCTGCCATTTTGAATTAACCTATTGTAGAACAATTTTCTTCAGCCCTGTTGAATAAAACATCTAGTCTGATTACCTCCGATGGATTTGATAGAGTAAAAGAATGTACTTCTCATTGAAGTAGACTGTTTGCATGGACTCTACTGATTTTGAACTCTGCCAGTAAGCACAATCATTTGTAATTAATTTTCGAAGAAATTTGTGGGGAGGAGGTAATGAGAGTCACCCTTTTATAGTTTAATGTTTGGGCATCTGCATCAAAACAGTATTATTCTTACAAGAAAGTGTTATTTTTCAATAAGATGTTCATATGCATTTGAAAATTTTTTGTGAATCTTCATCTATACTGTTGATAATTTTAGGAATAGAATCTTGTACTTATGTGCTCTAAAATGACCATTCTTCCTCCCCACCAACAGTATTTTAATTATAGGACTCAATATGCTTCAAAGCAACCTATTGTGAAACTGTTTTTAATATATAAAATATTTAATTAAAAAGATTTTAAGATCTGCCTGCTTCAATAAATCTTTGGTATATGTATCAAAAAGAAAAGAATTCCTTTATTTAAATTTTCTATGGTTTGATAAAATATATTACCAGAAAATCATTGATCAGTCTTTCATGTACAATACCAGATGAAGCATCACAGTTTATTTACCTTTCAGAAGCCTTAAGAATAAAGTTACATGATGCCACTGCTCTCCAGATTTTTAATCAAACCCTGGAACAAAAGAGCCAAGCACATTCTATCTGACAATACACACAGCGCTAATCAGATGCCAATGCCAAGCTGTCTGCTTTGTTAAATACTTAGCTTCCTAGAGGCAGGAAGACAGCTGCTATAAGTATGATGAAATTTGGTAGTTCAATCTATTTTTACTACCCTTGGGCTGCTAAGATACTGTTAATTTAGACCACCCCAATTGGTACACTTTAGGAAGTTTTTTAAAGAGTTTGTAATTAAAATGATAAAACATCGTTATTACATTGAAAACCTTCTGTAAGTTTTACATTTGACAGATACCTACTGAGATAACCCCAGCATGTAATTTACAATGATATAATGGTTGTAATTGCATTTTGGGGGAAAAAAAAAAAAAAGAGGAACTATAGGAGACAAGTGCTTCCTTTAGAAGAGGCCAAATATTATTTAAAACGTTAACACAGATACTACCACCAGGGGGAGAAAGCTAAACTTAAAGTCTTTAACTGATGATAATACTGCCAGTAAGTGGATTGTGCTGCTTAGACCCATATAGTTAACCATATCTCCAGATGATACTGCCTTTGGGGACATGATTCTCAAATTGTATGTGAAATCTGTACTGATTTAACAGACTACTTAAATGTAAGTAAAATGGAAATTTCCAAACCTCATTTTTTTTTTCTTTTAAGAGAGGGTGCAAATAAGCAAGCTGAAGATTTTTATTATATTTTTTAAACTGTCAATCTACTTGAGCTATCCTTCTGAAATTGAATTCTTCAGATCTATGATATTGGGTAGCTGTCAGTGTATCTACTAAGATTAAATAGTCACATAATTGATATACCAAATTGAGTAGTCTGTAAGATAATTTTCTAGTTTATTGTCCCTACACTGTAGTTGTGGGTTTGTTTTTGTTTTTGTTTTTTAAAATGTTTCTAGTAAACCATTTACAATTCAATCCTAAACATTTGTGTGAGCAAAGCTTACAGGGTCCTTCCTTGGAGAATATTTTCTAAATGTATAAAATAGGTGCTTGGGACTAGAACCCAGCTCCCAACCATGAACAATGTAAAGGTGATCTCATACTCTCACATGTCTTTTCTCCAGTCTAGAACTCTGAGGTGATAGATTATAAGCACTCAACCATAACTTTTAAGCATTGACTCTCCTCACAGTTTTAGGTTTTATTTTGTGAAGAATCATGACTTTTAATTTTTATACTCTGATTTTTAATCATTGAGATGTTAAAATGACAAGTGATAGGGAAAGAAAATCATTAACTACAAAGAAGACACAGGTTAATTTTTTGGATGATAGAACTGTTCTTGTATGGTACTATAGTGGTAGGTACGTGATTCTGCGCATTTGTTAAAGCCCATAGAACTGTACATCACAAGGAGTTAACTTGCAAATGCTTTTAATGTTGGGAATCCTAGGATTAGTGCAGACTTTGACAAATGAATCAACCTGTGTTACAAATATATGACATCACCTTACTGAAGGGGTGTAGAAAAAAGGAGCTGACCTAAGTAACTTTGGAAAATGGTGTCTTGACTGGAAAATGTTAAGTTAAATACAGAGGAACACTATAGAAACACTGTATTCTACTGGGCAGATTTGTTTCTTATAGGAGTATGAGTTTTAATAATTCTGAGCCCACTTTGCATATATACTGGAGTTGGATAAATATCTAAATAAATGATGGATGGTGGGATTCAGGTTTCTCACTGTCAGAGAGGGATGTTACAGATAAACAAGATAAGCCAGGGGGGAAGGCTAAAATAAACCCTGTGGTACTGAGTTAGAGTTGGAGATAATAGTATGAATTTATGTTCAGCTTAATATGTATAAATGGGTAGATGGAGAAATAATTACAGGTACATGTGTACACATGGGCTAGTGTACATACATATATTTCCTAGCTCTGTCAACTGAGAAGGCTTAGAAGCAGTGATACCTCAATAGCAACAGACACACTCAGCACCCAGATCTGGGTTTGAAAATACTATTCTCCACTAAAAGGATCCAGGGTTCCTTGGAGAAATGGCTGATCCTAGGACAGGGAAAATGAACTTGTAGTATCTTGTATTCTTCCATGAAACCCATAACCCTGATCTAATCATGAGAGCATCAGACAAATCCAAACTGATGGAAATTCTACAAAATACCAAACACTACTCCTCAGAACTCTAAAGGTTATAAAAAATAAGGAAAGACTACGAACTTGTCACTGATAAGAGGAGACTAAAGAAATATGACAACTAAGTACAAAGTGGTTTCCTGGATTGGAACCAGAACAAAAAAGGACATTAGTGTAAAAACTGGTGAAATATGAATTAGATCTGGACTTTAGTTAATAGTAATACACCAAAGTTGATTACTTAGTTTGGACAAATGTGCCATGGTAATGGAAGATGTTAACATTAGGGGAAACTGAATGAAGGGCATATGCAAACTCTCTTTATTATGTTTGGAGTTTTTCTATAAATATAAAATTATTCCCAAATAAAACTTCATTTAAAAATTTAAAACCTGGGGACTTCCCTGTTGGCGCGCTGGTTTAGAATCCACCTGCCAATGCAGGGGACACAGGTTCGAGCCCTGGTCTGGGAAGATCCCACATGCTGCGGAGCAACTAAGGCCATGTGCCACAACTACTGAGCCTGTGCTCTAGAGCCCGCGAGCCACAACTACTGAGCCCATGTGCCACAACTACTAAAGCCTGCGCGCCTAGAGCCTGGGCTCCGCAACAAGAGAGGCCACCACAGTGAGAAGCCCGCACACGGCAACAAAGAGTAGTCCCCGCTCTCCACAGCTAGAGAAAGCCTGTGGGCAGCAACTAAGACCCAATGCAGCCAAAACTAAATAAATAATTAAAAAACCTGTGTACCCACCACCCGTCTTAGGAAACAGAACATTACCAGTTTTTTTTTTTTTTTTTTTTTTTTTTGTGGTACGCGGGCCTCTCACTGCTGTGGCCTCTCCCGTTGCGGAGCACAGGCTCAGCGGCCATGGCTTACGGGCCCAGCCGCTCCGCGGCATGTGGGATCCTCCCAGACCGGGGCACGAACCCGTGTCCCCTGCCTCGGCAGGCGGACTCTCAACCACTGCGCCACCAGGGAAGCCCTACCAGTATCTTTGAATCTCTATGTGATCCTTATGATTCCATGTCTCTTTCCACCCTCAATGTAACCATTACCTTGAATTTTATGAATATTATTCCCATGTTTTTCTTCATAGATTAACCACATATGTATCCCTAATCATTCTATCACATCCCTTAACCTTTTAACATAATTTGTCTTCTTTGCTACTTTCTGGATAATTTCTTCAGATTTATATTCTGATGTTTCTAATTGTGTCTTCAGTAGTGTCTAATATTCTTTTATGCCTGTCCATTGAGTTTTAATATCCATTACTTTATTTTTCACTTTCATTTCTTTCAAATGTGCTTCTTGTTTCATCATTTTGATAAACTCTGACTCCTTTCTTCTGTTTCTAATCCTTTCATTTCTTTACCTACATTAATCTTATTTTCTATTTTGTGCCTAGCCTAATAGTTAAAACTTTTGCAGTTCTGATTTTGTTTATTGGTTCTGCTGGCTCTTATTCAGGCTCCCTTACGTTTTGTTTGTGAGCTGATATTCATTATTTGTAGTAATTTTGAGGCTGAGATGAAGATAAGTTTCCTGAGAGAGGATTTGCATGGGAATCTGCCAAAAGCCTGGGGATACTGGTGGCCTGGGAACACATTCAGATAAATTTTAGGCTTAAAGTTTTGTGGGCTGCATAGGTAACATGAGTTGTAGACCCATAAACTTTCATGAGGGTGGGCTTGTGGTTAAATTTTCAGGGAAGATATTTTTACCTCCACCTAGCATCAAGTTTGAAACAGGGGAATTTCCTTGTGATTCTTTCCTTAGGAAAGGCATACTTCTATTTCACTCTTACACTAAGTGTGCAGCTCTTCAGAGTTCCAGCTTTATGTGGAGATCTCTATAGACTCCCTATCTTTGATATACCTAGGATTTCTCTCCTAAACCTTGGGCTTAGTAGTGTGCTGGTAAATACTTTGAAACTTGCTCTCTAGAGGAAAAAAAAAGTCCTGATATTTAATATTTTCTAATTTTATATTACGGCTGATTTCAAGCTACCAGTGTGAAGTCATTGAACATGAATTTGGAAAAGATATGTATGGTTTGCTTTCACAAGCCGTTTTCAGCACACTACTGGCAGCTCTGTACATGGCTGTGAAACCTAAAGCTCAATTCACGGGATTTGGCATGTCCCCAGAATGAAAGACATTTGAGTATTTGCTTATCTCCCTGCATTTCCATTTTTACTTTGTTTTAGCTTTCTGAGTATTCTGTGTTAACCTAGCAATGCATTTCAAAACAAAAAAAAGATTCTTTTTTTTGTTAACTCATCATTTGTTGTTGTTTTCAGCAAAAGGGCTATGTTATGGTAACTGAGTCGGCTTGACTACCAAAAATAGAACTTCTCCTTCTAACAATATAATTTATTTTTTATTTTGCTATTATAAACATAATACATGATGATTACATTAAACTTGAGACATGTAAAAAGTATAGAGAAGAATATTAAAATCCCCCATAATCCCATCACACATTTATTTTTTGTGCATACATTTGTCCCTTTGAGTTTTTATATAATTTACATCATACTGTATCTACTGTTTCATAATATGATTTTTGTTTCTTAATATCTAATGAATGTTTGCTCGTCATTAAATATTCCTCCACAAGACCCCCACACCCCATTACACATGAGAGTAAAGAAAAACATCTGCACAGATAGGAATTAGTTTAATCCAGGAATCCAATCCTTATGGCATATTAAAATAATTTGCTAAGGTTATTTATTGCAGCATTTATAATTTAAAAATATTAGAATCTATATAAATGACCAATCATAGGAGATTTGTTGAGTAAACTATGGTACATACACACTATAGAGTACTATGCAGCTTTTTGATAAGCAGATGTGGATTGATTTCCAGGAAATATGACACAAAAAGAAAGCACAGGGCTTCCCTGGTGGCGCAGTGGTTGAGAGTCCACCTGCCGATGCAGGGGACACGGGTTCGTGCCCTGGTCCAGGAAGATCCCACATGCCGCAGAGCGGCTAGGCCCATAAGCCATGGCCGCTGAGCCAGCATGTCCGGAGCCTGTGCTCCGCAAGGAGAGAGGCCACGACAGTGAGAGGCCCACATAACGCAAAAAAAAAAAAAAAAAAAAAAAGAAAGCACAAAAGAACATATATAGTGTTACCTTTTGTGTAAGAAAAAGGGAAAATAAAACATGCATATATGCAGGAAGGGTAAAGTAGAAAACAATAAAATCAGTAACCTATATGTGGTGGAAAGAGTGATGGAAGAGATGTGGGTAAGCATGACACTTCCTGGAGTTTATTTTTTTGGTATAGTTTCAAATTTTGATAGCATGTTAATACCCTGCCTATTCAAAGGTTAAAGGAAAATGAATGACATCGGTAGGACAGGGGATGTAAAATTGTAAGCATACTAAAACAGATGAACTTAATTGTTTATCAAAAGTCAAATGAATACTGTATACCGAAGGATAAAGAAGAAAGAAGGGAGGACTCAGCCAAGTAATTTATGAGCACAATATTGGATTACATGTCCTCAATTTGGGGCAGAGTGGGAGAGGAGAAGAGTATTGCATACAAATCCTGAACTTTTTTTATTAAGGTTTGTTTATTTTGGTGGTATGGGCAAACTAATGCTGAAACTATTTTGAGCAAATGAGTAATTGACTTAATATTGTTTGGATCCTGCGTTATCACTGTGGAAAAATGGACACACAAATATAGAATGAGAGAAGACAGAAAAGAATGCTGTGAGAATGGATTGGATTAGAGGTATCTGTGTAAATATATACATTCCTGTGTATAAGTGATTTATGTGTGTGTGTACTTGTATATGTGTGTGTTTTTATGTGAATATATATGCGTTTATTTCCTAGCTCTCTTGCCAAATGGGCAAAAGAGCAAAGTCGCTCAAGTAGTAATGACACAGCTAGCACTATTTCCCACTCTATTAGTTTCCTAGGGCTGCTGTAACAAATTACCAGAAACTTAAAACAACAGAAATTTATTCTCTCATAGTTCAGGAGTCCAGACATTCGAAATCAAGGTGTTGACAGGGTTGGTTAATTCTTGATCTTGGAGAGACAAAGAGGGAATCTGTCCCATGCCTCTCTCCTAACTTCTAGTGGTTGCCTGCAATTCTTGAAGTTCCTTGGCCTGTGGCAACATAACTCTAGTCTCTGCCTCCATTGTCACATGCATTTTCCATGTGTCCATGTCCAGATTTCCCTCTTCTAATAAGGACATCAGTCATTGGATTAGGGCCCACACAGTGTGATCTCATCTTGGTATGTCTGCAAAAACTATTTCCAAGTAAGCCTGCAATCACAAGTAATACCAGCAGTTAGGCCTTAAACATATCTTTTTTGTGGGACACAATTCAACCCACAGCACCACTAAAAGGAACCAGGACTCCATGTTGAAATGGCAGATTCCAGGTCTAGGGCCAAGTACATACAAGGTGAACATCTTGTAATGTCACAAAGGAAGTGCTCAAAACAATGATGGAGGGTTTATCTTAATTATATAGGAGATAGCTTGAAGGTATTCCATTGGCGAAATCTGGGACAGTTTGAGCATCAATATAATTAAATACAGTAATGAATTATAAACCACTGGGAGAAAAAGTTTTATGAGATTATGCCAATCATAGGTGGAATGGAGGAAGAAAAAGGAAGGAAATAAGGAAAAGGAAGGCATCTTGCCAACAGTAGAATGCTGAAAGTTGAATGGCAAATGTGAAAGGTGTGGTGGAGTTGGAGAAAAACAAAAATGAAAACAAACCTGATATTATTTTTGGGTAAAGATTAGATCAGGCAAAAATCATCAGTAGATACAACATCTAAGAGGATGGGTTGATGAGGAGCAGGATGTTTGCATGGTCTTAAAATGGCTCCCCAAAGAATGTTTATTAGTTGTAGGGGCAAAAAGAAATAGCAGTAATGCATTGGATATGTGAAGCCCTAGTGATCAAAATTATGATCACCAGTGAGGGTCGGATGGCCATTGTGTGCCTACAAATGAGGTTCTCTGAGGAGGACACAACATAACCTATGCAGTATTCTGGCTTAGAATGCATAATCTCAATTTAATCACAAGGACATATTAGAAAAATACACTCAAATCGAGAAGGAATAATAGCAAGTGCAAATAAATAAGGCAAATGAGGTAAAAATGTTAACAGGGGAATCTGGGTGAAAGGCACATGTATATGGGTGTTCCTGTACAATTTTTAGTTTTGGAACTTTTTTGCATTTAAAATTATTTCCAATCAAAAATTTAGATAAATTATTCTTTAGTAAAAGAGGAGAAATTGAGGAGAAAAACATTTTAAAGTGGACTCAGATAGTGGAGAGTCCCAAATGACACTTAGCCAACCTTCTAAGTGAATATTATTCAAACTATTCAATTAGGAAACTGATTTTGGTGTAATTGTGAAATGTCTTATTACAGTGACTTTATGCTTCTTACAGCATTAAATTATGTTACCTAGAATCACCTTGAGATTTAACATGATAGCAGTTTAATATGTGGTTATATGTGTAGTTAATATATATTATATATATAGTTTAGAGTTAATATATAATTACACAGTCGTCTCCCAGTATCTGTGGGGAATCGGTTCAGGAGCCATGTCCCCCCACCAAGGATACCAAAATCCTTGGATGCTAAAATCTCATATAAAATGGTGTGGTACAATCAGCCCTCCATATCAAGGTGTTTCTGCTTCCACAGATACAGAAGCCTGGCTATATAGTTAATATATGCGTGTACTGTAACTTGAAACAAAATAGCTCAATTCTTTCCATTAATTCTGATCAATTTTTATATGCATAAAAGAGATTGTTAGAATTATTTGAAGAAACCTGCAAATTCTTAAGACAAGTGGCCTTATTAACCACAATTCATATCTGTAGTAGATACAGAGAAGAAAGAGATTAAAAATATACCCATCAGCTCTTTCAATCAAGTTGGATATAATATGAATGGATTTTAAGCCAAGAAAGTTTTCATGAGAAGGGAAGAAGGAGAAACTCTCTGATACAGAGGAAAATTTTTGTGGTCATCCATAATCAGTTACACAAATATAAAAACAAAATTTGACAGGTGATATTCTCAAACTTGGAGATTCAGAAGAGTGAATGTATCAGTGCACTAGAAGCAAATACATTTCTCAGGAGCATTCATTAGTTCAAGTGCTTATCATGTGCTAGACAGTGTTTTAGGCATTTAGAACATAGTTGAGAATAAGGATTGTATTTATAATAGACAATATAACAGAAAATATTCTCTGAAGAATTGTTAATAATAGATCATATTTGTGTAGCACTTACTCTGTGCCACATACCGTTCTAAGATCTTTACATATATTAATTTACCTCAGATAACCTTATGAGTATAGATACTGTTATCTCCTCCATTTAATAGTTGAAGAAACAGAAGCATGGAGATGTTAATTAACTTGCTCCAGGTCTCACAGCTAGTAAGTGGCTAACCCAGGATTTGAACACATCGTGTAGGCTCCTGTGTCCAAGCCCTTTTTTTTTTTTTTTTTTTTTTTTGCGGTACGCGGGCCTCTCACTGTTGTGGCCTCTCCCGCTGCAGAGCACAGGCTCCGGACGCGCAGGCTCAGCGGCCATGGCTCACGGGCCCAGAGGCTCCGCGGCATGTGGGATCCTCCTGGACCGGGGCTCGAACCCGCGTCCCCTGCATCGGCAGGCGGAATGTCAACCACTGCGCCACCAGGGAAGCCCCAAGCCCTTTTTTTAAATAAAACTTTTATTTTGAAATCACTGAAGATTCACGTCATCGTAAGAAGTAATACAGAGAGATCTCATATACCCTTTACACAGTTTCCCAAAGTTAATCTCTTATAAAACTATAATACAATTTCACAACCATTGTAATGACAGTGATATAATTCAGATACTAAACATATCCATCACAAGAATCTCTCATTAAGAATGCTCAACATCATTAATCATTAGAGAAATGCAAATCAAAACTACAATGAGGGGGCTTCCCTGGTGGCACAGCGGTTGAGAGTCCGCCTGCCGATGCAGGGGACGCGGGTTCGTGCCCCAGTCCGGGAAGATCCCACATACTGCAGAGCAGCTGGGCTCGTGAACCACGGCTGCTGAGCCTGCGCGTCCGTGCTCCGCAACAGGAGAGGCCACAACAATGAGAGGCCCGCGTACCGCAAAAAAAAAACAACAACAACAACAAAAACTACAATGAGATATCATATCACACCGGTCAGAATGGCCATCATCAAAAAATCTACAAACAGTAAATGCTGGAGAGGGTGTGGAGAAAAGGGAACCCTCTTGCACCGTTGGTGGGAATGTAAATTGATACAGCCACTATGGAGAACAGTATGGAGGTTCCTTAAAAAACTAAAAGTAGAACTACCATACGACCCAGCAATCCCACTACTGGGCATATACCCTGAGAAAACCATAATTCAAAAAGAGTCATGTACCACAATGTTCATTGCAGCTCTATTTACAATAGCCAGGACATGGAAACAACCTAAGTGTCCATCAACAGATGAATGGATAAAGAAGATGTGGCACATATATACAATGGAATATTACTCAGCCATAAAAAGAAACAAAATTGAGTTATTTGTAGTGAGGTGGATGGACCTAGAGTCTGTTATACAGAGTGAAGTAAGTGAGAAAGAGAAAAACAAATACCGTATGCTAACACATATATATAGAATCTTAAAAAAAAAAATGGTCATGAGAACCTAGGGGCAAGATGGGTATAAAGACACAGACCTAAGAGAGAATGGACTTGAGGATATGGGGAGGGGGAAAGGTAAGCTGTGACAAAGTGAGAGAGTGGCATGGACATATATTCACTACCAAACATAAAATAGCTAGCTAGTGGGAAGCAGCTGCATAGCACAGGGAGATCAGCTTGGTGCTTTGTGACCACCTAGAGGGGTGGGATAGGGAGGGTGGGAGGGAGGGAGACTGAAGAGGGAAGAGATATGGGAACATATGTATATGTATAACTGATTCACTTTGTTATAAAGCAGAAACTAACCATTGTAAAGCAATTATACTCCAATAAAGATGTTAAAATAATAATGCAATAAAAAAAAGAATCTCTGATTGTCTTAGTTCAGGCTACTATATTAAAATGCCACAGACTGAGTGGCTTAAACAATAGGAATTTATTTCTCACAATTCTGGAGGCTGGGAAGTCCAAGATCAGGGTGACAGCATAGCATGGTTGAGTTCTGATGAAGACCTTTTTCCTGACTTGCAGGTGGCCACCTTCTTGCTGTAGCCTTACATGGTGGAGAGAAAGGACTGTCTCTCTTGTCTGTTCTTATAAAGGCACTAATCCTATTCATGAGGCTTCCACCCTCATGATCTAATAACCTTGAAAGGCCTCACCTCAAAAACATCACACTGGGAATTAGGGCTTCAACATATGAATTTGGGGGGGACACAGACATTCAGTACCTAGCACTTACGTTGCCCCTTTATAGCTACACCCGCTTACCTTCTGCCCCACCCCTTAACCCGGGCAACCATTAGTCTTTTCTCTATAATTCTGTCATTTCAAGAATGTATAAATGGAATCATACAGTATTTCACTTTTGAGATTGGCTTTTTTTACTCAGCATAATCCTGTGGAGAATCATCCAGATTCTTGCATGTATCAGTAGTTCATTCTCTTCTATTAATAAATAGTATTCCATGGTATGGAAGTGCCACAATTTGTTTGTTCACTCATTGAGGGACCTGTAGGTTGTTTCTAGTTTGGGACTATTACAAACAAGTTGTTATAAACATTAGTTTATATTTGTTTTTATTTTTCTGAGCTGCTTTTAAGCTATATCCATCCCATTTTACCATCTCTCGATGAATTGAATAGAGAATGACTTGCTGGTAAGGTGACATTGAAAAGAAGCCTGAGGAATTAAGGGAAAATGCCATGTAGCTCTCTAAGGAAAGCACATTTCAAGCAGGCAGAAGCAGTGCAGAGGCCTTGACGTGGGAATATGCCTTTAGTATTTGCAACACAGCAAAGGAGGACAGTGAGACACACTGCAAGGAGAATGGAAGGAGATGAGCTCTGAAAGGCAGCTGTGAGTTAGATCTCTAAGATACATAAGGTTTTAAATTTTTCCAAAGTGAGTCAGGCAACTATTGAAGAGTTTGAGTAAAGGAGTGGCATATTCTGTATTACATTTTTAAATCACGGTAGCTCCTTGAAAGAAAATGGATGGTACTTATGCCAGGGAGAACAATTAGGAGGCTGTTACAATAGTACTTGCAAATACATGATGGTGGCTTACACTAGTGGTGGAGATGTTTAAGATGGGTCAGATTCGGGATATATATATATTTTTTTATATAAATTTATATGTGTGTATATATATATATTTTTTTTGGCTGCGTTGGGTCTTCGTTGCTGCGCACGGGCTTTCTCTAGTTGTGGCAAGAGGGGGCTCCTCTTCTTTGCGGTGCTCGGGTTTCTCATTGCGGTGGCTTCTTGTTGCGGATCACGGGCTCTAGGCACGCAGGCTTCAGTAGTTGTGGCACGTGGACTCAGTAGTTGTGGCTCGCAGGCTCTAGAGCGCAGGCTCAGTAGTTGTGGCACATGGGCTTAATTGCTCCGTGGCATGTGGGATCTTCCCAGACCAGGGCTCGAACCTGTGTCCCGTGCATTATTAGCAGGCGGATTCTTAACTGGTGCACCACCAGGGAAGTCCTGGATATATATATATGTGTGTGTGCGCGCGCGTGTGTGTGTGTATATATATATATATATATATATACACACACACGCGCGCGCGCGCGCACACACACACACACACATATATATTTTTGTGTGTGTGTGTGTGTGTGATACGCGGGCCTCTCACTGCTGTGGCCTCTCTCGTTGCGGAGCACAGGCTCCAGACACGCAGGCTCAGAGGCCATGGTTCACGGGCCCAGCCGCTCCGCGGCACATTGGACCCTCCCAGACCGGGGCACGAACCCGCGTCCCCTGCATCGGCAGGCGGACTCCCAACCACTGCGCCACCAGGGAAGCCCTGGATATATTTTTGGTAGGCTGATTGTTGGATAAGAGAAAGAGAGGTGACGGGGATGATTCAGTTTACCAAGTTCAAAGTGATATGTGAAAACCAATAGATCACCTTATTCGTTTACAATAGGAAATGTAATTATCACATTGCCCAGATATTTGTGTTTGCTTAATCAGCACATTCTCTAACCATGGATAAGTTTGCATTGGAAGTTAATATTTTGTCTCTGATGACGTAGAGTCAGAGGAAGGAGACTTCAATAAATTCATCTTCAGTAGCACATGAATGTGACACATTTATCTCATCAATAGTGACCTAAAAAATTAAAGTTCATTGACCTCAGTTCCTGAGCTCTTAATAGGTAGTATTAACATTTGCCTTTACCTTTCTTTCATAACCTGTCAACACTAACATAACTCCTAACTTCAACATAGTCTTTCTCTAGGTCTGTTCATATATTTAGATAGGCCATATTGCCTATCTCATCCTACTTTGTTGTTTTATGGTTGACTAAAAGGCAGTATGAATATTTCTTTTTTGCATGTTATTGAGGGATGTCTCACACTGCATCATTGTACTGGCAACAGTGATAAAATGACTAGACTTTTTTTTCATTTGGATAAATTTAGTATTGCAATTAGTATTATTGAAACTTTGTTTAGTGATATATCATTTATCCAGAATTGTCAAGGACAGCAGCGAATCTTAACAAACAAACGAAATATTGAGTGAGACCTTCTCTAGATTTTTTCTTTCAGATAAAGATATAGCTGTATAAATTCATGGTTTTATTTATCAATTCTATGAATATAATTGTTTTTCTCCATGTCTCAAGATTGTGATATACGATATCTGTTATTATATTGATCTGTTCTATGGTACATTTATTTGCTTTTAAGTGGCTCCAAACTGCTATGTATTTTGAGTATATATAGATACTTTGCAGTAATTCTACCACTTCTGGAGCTGGTAATGTATCATCCTTAACCAAACTCCTTTTAGTATTTATAATTTTTTAGGGTGTGAAAAATCTAATTAGGTAGGTGGCATTTTTAGAGAAGAGTAAATAAATCCAGTACTAAATATTTAAGTATTTAAATACTCTGGGAACTTTTCTGCCCTGATTCTCTTTTGTACTCTGCATTTCTGAGGTTTCCTTTCATTAAGTGTAAGGCTTTACAAGGTAACTCAGCAATAGCTCCATGTATCATTTAGTTGGAAGTCCTTTGGTTCAGTGGAAGCAAATACTGCCCATTATAAGCAACCTGACAAAGAATTATTCTGTTGATGAGAAAATTAGCAAATTGTATCATCCATAATTGTTTATACTGCCAACAGTGTATCAGAAATGTCATCTCATTTCATTAAGAAATTTACATACACACAGATTTTAGAGTACTCATTCATGATGAAAGTCTACTTGCACCCTGTTTGTGTTTGGAAACATTCAATAGCCAGGCTTGAATTTAAAAATTTAATTGAATGCTTAAAGAATTACAAGTGTTCCTTTCCTTAGCTCTAATGCTAACCAGAGTGCTTTTCTAAACTGCTGAGAATGGACTGAAGATTCTGCTGAGGGCTGTAGATACTTATCTGCCTAATTGAGCCATCATTTGTTGACATGAGGAAAAAACCACGTGACCTGCTTTAATGCATCTCTCAGTAACAGCAGGAGGGTAGAATGTGGTTCATCCAAGAGTAAAACCAGCAGCAGTGTTACTAGACATGGGAAAATAGCGTTGGTTATGGAGTGGTTTTAGTAAAAGAAGAATAGTAATATAAAAGCATATAATCATAAACAGTATAGAGAGTGATTTTTTAATTTTCAAAGTTATTTTGAATCCAGATATTTTAATCATTTAAGTTAGTTATTCATTCATTATTTACTGATGTTTACACTTGCTAGGTATGTTAAGGGAATTGTTGACTTGTCAGAATGATTTGTATAAGTTAGTGGTAAAATTTGAAATTGGTGCTATATCACAGTGTGCTAAACCAGTGAAATAGTATTGAAAGTTTTTGAGTAGATAGGGAAGTATTTGGATCAAAACTTTGCTGGCTACATTAACCTGACCTGGAGTGAGAGACATTGGTTACAAGGACGTTAATTAGCAAAGTGTTACTTTAGTGGAGGTCAGGTCAAGAGAGTATAAGAACCTTAAATAAGATACCAGTAAGAAAGCAGGAGATAATATAAAAGCCTTTGGAAAAGAATGTGTGTGGTAGACTAAAACAAGTGAGAGATTACCCTCTTGAATGACTTGAGAGAATCGTGGCTGCATTAGTAAATCCAGAGGGAGAAATGATTTTCTAGATACACAGTAAGTTTGATTTAGGACATGTTGAATTAGAAATACCAATGAGATACCCATAAGTAATCTAGATGCAACTCTAGTTCTTGAGAAGTGAGTTGGAGCTAAAGGTGCAGCTATGGGAGTCAGCCATAATGATGGATTTGGTAAAGCTTCTAGAGTGTTGAGATTATCAAGAAAAGGAATATAGAAGAAGAATACCAAAAGCAGTACTTTGAAAAGTGCTTCCTAATTGGTGAATGAAGAAATTAAAACTAAGAAGGCAGAGAAAAATGGTTCTGAAAGATAAGAGTTCATCACTGAGTAAACCAACTTACAGACTTTGATTATACCACTGGTGACAGTTTAAAATAACAAAATCACTAGAGCAGAGTGTCGTTTGGGAAACATTTGATCCCAGTCTGCAGTGAATTAAATACAGAAATCAAGAGTAATTATTTAGAAACTTTTTAGCAAGTTTATGTTGCTCAATGTCAATTCAATTCCTCATTGAATAGGGAATGGACAACTTCAAATGTTGGGAAACATTGTGGTGAGTTTCCTGTAGTACAGTCTCTAAACGAGTCACGTACAGTAGTGCTATATATGGGTTCGTGCTGCAGTGGCTTAAAAAACCCAACTTGTCTTTCACCACAGAGACTTTGAGACGTACTACACCAAAGAGATGGTGATAGTGGACAGATTCCACAGAGTTAAAGGGTGTTGGATGAGAAGAAAGGTTTGTTTAAAGACATAAGAGATCTGAGCTTGTATATTGTCTGAAGAAGATATGATAGAAGTCTGTTGATGCAGTGTGGAAGAGTGATAAGTAATAAATGGAATGAGATGAAAGGCATATAGATGAAGACTTTATTGTTGGGGGAAAAGTTACACTTAATATTTTGTGTGTTGTTTTTATTAGATGTTTATTTTGGTCCTTAGAGGAATCCAGTGAGTTAGGTGGAGTATAATTGGTATAATTCATTCCCTTTTTCATGGAAGGAAATTGAGGAAAAAAAAAATTTAAGTGCCTTATCCATGATCACATGGTTAAAGAATGGAAATATTTTGATGCCTAGTTCTATACTAATAACTACTATCGTGTCTGTAAGTAAGAACAAAAAAAATATTTGAAGAAATAATGGCTGAAAACTTCTTAAATTTATTGAAAACCATTAATCAACACGTCTTAGAGTCTCACTGAATGCCAAGTAGGATAAATGCAAAGAGTAGATAAATGTAAAGACACACAATAGTCAAAATGTTGAAAAACAATCACAAAAAGGAAATTGTGAAAGCAGCAAGGAAAAAAAAAAATCACATAAAGGGGAGCACCAATAAGATTTTAAGCTGGCTGTTCATCAGAGTCAATGGAGACCAGAATGCAGCGAGATGACATATTTAAAGTGCTGAAAGAAAAAAATTATCAACAAATAATCTTCTGTCCAGCAGAAATACCTCAGAAATAAAGGCAAAATAAAAACTTCCCTAGATAAGCAAATCCAAGAGCATTTGTTACTAGCAGCTCTATCTGCCTTACAAGAAATACTAAAGAAAGTTCTTCAAGGTGAAAGTGACAACAGACAGTAATTTAAATTTATACACACTAGAACAAAGAGCACCAATAAAGGTATTATGTAAGTAATTATTATAAAAGACAATGTAATTGCATACTTCTTTTTTTCTCTTAACTCATTTAAAAGTAAATGCATACAATATGTATGTAATGTATTGTTAGCCCTATAACATATCAGAATGTAATATATATGACGATAACAGCACAGAGGGGGTGAATGGCAACAAAGCAGTATTGAAGTAAGAAAATGATACCAGATGGTAACCTAAATCCACAGGAAGAAATGAAGAAAACCAAAATGGTAAATAAGAAGGATAATATAACAAATGCCATAAATACATACTTGCTCTCCTTTCTTCTCTAAGAGACATAAAATTATATAAAGTAATACATATAAAAATGTATTGCTGGGTTTGTCACATACATATAGGCTTAATATGTAATAATAATAACACAAGAGGGGGGAGGGAATAGAGCTATATAGAAATAAAGTTTCTATATCTTACTAGAATTAAGTTAATATGAATCTGATGTAGATGTAGTTAAGATGTATATTGTAAGCCTTGGGACAACCAATGAGAAAATCACAAAAATTATAGTTAAAAATTATTAAAAGACCCATATAAATATGTTCAACTGATTTTTGACAAAAGTACAAAATCAATTCAATGGAGGAAGGAGAGTCTTTTCAAAACATTGCATAAGGAATAGGACATTCTTAGGCCAAACAATGAGCCTTATACAGAAATCCTCATACCTTATACAAAAATCAAATCAAAATGGGTCACAGGGCTTCCCTGGTGGCGCAGTGGTTGAGAGTCCGCCTGCCGATGCAGGGGACACGGGTTCGTGCCCCGGTCCGGGAAGATCCCACATGCTGCGGAGTGGCTGGGCCCGTGAGCCATGGCTGCTGAGCCTGCGCGTCCAGAGCCCGTGCTCCGCAATGGGAGAGGCCACAACAGTGAGAGGCCCGCATACCGCAAAAAAAAAAAAAAAAAAAAA
>NW_020837981.1:10473949-10623085 GCF_003676395.1 Aethalodelphis obliquidens | reverse complement strand
GTTCTAGTCAAAGCAATTAAGGAGGAAAAATAAAGGACATCTAGAACAGAAAGTAAAACTATCTGCTATAGGTTATTTGTGTCCCTTCAAAATTCATGTGTTGAATGTTAATAATATAGTCCCCAATGGTATAGTATCTGGAGGTGTGGTTTTTGAGAAGTGATTGGGTCTTGAGGACAGAACCCTCATGAGTGTTACTAGTGCACTTAATAAAGAGGCCCCAGAGGGATCCCTTGCCCCTTCTGCCATGTAAGGATACAACAAAAAGATGGCCATCTATGAAACAGGAAACAGGCCCTCACCAAACACTTGATATTGGTCTTCCCAGACTCCAGAAATATGAGAAATAAATTTCTGTTTTTTACAAGCCACTCAGTCTATGGTATTTTTTTTATAGCAGTCTGAATGGACTAAGACATTATACTCGCAGATAATATGATTTTGCATATAGACGATCTTAAAACATCCACTAAGGAAAAGAAAAAAATGAAGGAAGGGATGTGATAAACATAAGTACAGAAAGTAATGAAATAGAAAATTAGATAAATCTAAAACCTGGCTTTTATAAAAAGTGTAATCAAAGTAGATAATATTAATTATCTGATAATATTAATCAAGTGAAAAAAAGAAAGCACATTAGCAATGTTAGAAATGAAAGTGATGTTTAATCAGTAAAAAGAAAAAAATTGGGCCAATATATTTAAAAGTTTGACACATTCTGAAATTTTCTCATTTATTCATATATTATCTTCACTTAATCTTAGCCATACTCATGGCTATAAATACCATTCGTAGAGTGATGATTTCCAAATGTATTTTTTAGTGCATATCTCTTTTCTAATCTCCCACTGGTTACTTGATTATATGCAAACAGAAGTCTTGAAGTACACTGTTCTTGTTTCTCCCTCGCATCTATTGATAATACATCTCTGTACATGGTATCACTGTAGGGTTTTGCTCAAGGCTCTCTGGCCAAACCCTAAGAGTCATCCTTGATTATTCCCTTTCCTTCAGGAAGTATCTATCTTTAAAGTTTATCGGGAATCCAGCTATTTTTATTTATTTATTTTGCGATAGTTGGGCCTCTCACTGCTGTGGCCTCTCCCGTTGCGGAGCACAGGCTCCGGACGCTGCACAGGCTCAGCGGCCATGGCTCACGGGCCCAGCCGCTTCGCGGCATGTGGGATCTTCCCAGACCGGGGCACGAATCCGTGTCCCCTGCATCGGCAGGCGGACTCTCAACCACTGCGCCACCAGGGAAACCCTGGCTTTTTTTATTTTATCTGCAATTACCTTTCTATTATAAGACATCAGTATTTTACTCTAGGCCTACTGCAATAACTGGTCTCCTTACTTTTTCCTGTTAACTCTTTCCAAACCATTCTCCACAGAATAATAGGAATGATCTTTTAAAAATGCAAATCAGCATAAGACACTTTGGTATTTAAATTCCTTACATGGCTGCCAGTTGCTTATAGAATCACGTCCAAACTTCATCCAATGATATATAAGACCCTACATGTCTTATGGCTTTCTCTTACCAGTCATACTGTTTTATTCCATTCCTCCCTCATTGACTGTTTCTTAAACATCTAAGCTCTTTTCCTCTTAAAGTTCTTCACTCTTATTCCTTCTTCCTAGAATTCACCTGTCTAAAATTGCTTCTCCTGCTTTTTCTTGCTCCTGTTATTATACATCTCCAACATACTCCCCACCTCCCTATAATCATGTTTGTTACCTTTATTGAGTTATCTCAATTGGTAATTATCTTGTCTTGATTCCTCCTAAGATGCTAACTAGATGAGAAGGTAAAGAAAGTCTTGCCTGTCTTAACCACACTACCTCTAGCAACTAGCATAGTGCTTAGTATTTAATGAATGTTCAGTATGCATTTGTAGAATCTTATTTTTCTTTTTATATACTGCACAGTGCTAACCACATTGTTGGCAGCCAGGTATTGAGAGAAAGAGAGAGAGAGAGAGATATTGTATTTCTCTTGATTTTCTTTGTTGTTTTATAGTGGGTCCATTCCCTCCTTTCTCCCTTCTTTTTTAGATCATGTAATCATTTATATTATTGATTTGTCTTCAGTTTCATGTGGGCCTATTCAAATGCATACCTATGACCAGTATTCTTTTCTCCCTAAGTATATGTCTTCTGAATAAAAATTCTTGTCTTTCTATCATGATCACCTTTTAAAGAATTCTTTTATGTGTTCTACAGAATGCCTCCTATTTTTTGTTCTTGTTGTTAGGTTAGACGGCCCAATTCGGTGTCAGATGGATTTGCTGCCTTTGGTACATGTTCTGAACCAAAATTTAATTCTAGAGCTTGGGGTCAGCATGTTTCCAAATGTGTTAAACTGTAATCCTTTATAAAATGTTATATGTAAAGTAGTGAGCAATTTTGAATTTACTAAAAACTGAGAAAGTTATTACTTTAGCTTTCACCAAGATGACTTAAAGAAAGTTTATCAAAAAGGATTATAGAAAGAACAGATTTATAGCAACTGTCTGATATATGACCAGAATCCCCATGTTCAACTAAAACAGACTTGCCCTAGGCTTTCTAGAGCATAATGCCCTTAGCAAGTAGCTTTCAACAGCTTTTTCAGGAAGCAATATTTTCCTTCAGTAAAAGGGTCACTGTACTGTTTTTCTTTTTCTTTTTCTTTCCCCTGTCTTATCTTTTGAGTTCAGGAAGTACTTTAAATTTACAGGCAGCTTTGAAGGCATGAAGCAAGTTCAGGCCCAGAAGTATTTCCTGTTATGGCATTAATCTAATTCCATGAAAGTAGAGCTGATTTTTCATCTGTAAAGTAGATAAAATGCCTAGAGCAGCTGACCATTATTCTGGGTTATCATGATAAAGGGGCTTAGTTTTGACACGAAAGAGTTTATCAGCCTAACCAGTGGAAGATTTCATCCTTTTTGTTGAAAGATATATTAATGGATTATAATCTGTCTTGGCTTCCAAAAGAAAGTTCTCCTTCATATTGAAAATGTTTACTTAATTCAGCAAATATGGTTCTCATGTTTATAAAGCATATAATATACAATAAATCAAGCAAATATATTAAGGGCATCACATAAAATTAAATGTTAAACCCGCTAAACCATTTTTTGTTACTTAGTGTTCAAATTAATGTCCCAATTTGAAATATTCACAACTTTTTCTTACAAATCCATATGACTAATTTCAGTATATAGACATGCATAATTTCTTCTAAGCATTTATGTTTGATATTAGTAGCTCATGTTATTAGGTCCTATAAACTCTTCTGTCAACTTATAAGTATTTTTCTCATAACAGTATATCCCATTTAATAGTCAGGTAATTAAAGTTATTTGTTTATGTTTTTATTGACTTACTTTGAGTATATAAAACATGCAAATAGTACGTAATTCAAAAAGTACAAGAGGGCTTCCCTGGTGGCGCAGTGGTTGAGAGTCCGCCTGCCGATGCAGGGGACACGAGTTCGTGCCCTGGTCCAGGAAGATCCAACATGCCGCGGAGCGGCTTGGCCCGTGAGCCATGGCCGCTGAGCCTGCACGTCCGGAGCCTGTGCTCCGCAACGGGAGAGGCTACAACAGTGAGAGGCCCGCGTACTGCCAAAAAAAAAAAAAAGAGTACAAGTTCATCTTTTTCCCATCTCTGTCACCTAGTTCCCCACCAAGCTAAGACGTTTGGATTAATCCTAGTAGCTTGGTATAGGTTAAAGAATTTTTTTGTTTCAAAATTGATTCCATATTGGACATACAATGTTTCCTTGAATGATAATAGCTTACTTCAACATATCCTACTACACCCCAGTGCATTACATACTTATTCCCCTTGATAGCCCTCTGAGTTAACTTCTTTTATCTATTTGAAAAATACAGAAACTGAAGTTATGACAGGTTAAATAGTTTGCCCAAGGTCACCCAACTACTAAGTGGTAGATTTGGGATTGGAACTCAGGCCCTCATTATAGGTTCATGGAAGTAAACAGTCATTCCACAATTCTGCCTCTTATACTTGATAGGAACAAAGATTCTACTCATCACTTATTTCACAGTTAATGAGAAAATTAATTAAGCTTTACCATATCCTAATGAGATGGTACCTAGTTTTATGTTCATTTTGTTTAAAATAAGTGAACTACCTATTCATCTCATAAACCAAAATAAAAACATTGCTTTGTTACTGAAATGAATATTTTAAAACCTAGATCATCTGAACCAGAAAAATCTCTGGCCTAATCAAAGACATACTGAGCAGTAAACTTGGGATTAGGAAATTTGGAGTTTTGTTTTGGTCTCAGTAATTCAAAGCATAATTGTCTGTGATCATCATTTTTCACATGGAATTTGAATACTATCAGTCCATTATATCTTAGAGGTATTTGTGAAGTTAATATGAGAACACATGTTAAAGTTGTTAATTTAAACATCATTCATTGAGTCTGCCTACTGTGTGTATTCTATTAAGTAATGGGACCAGGTACAAAGGAGTAGAAAACATGGGTGCTGTCTTTATTAAACTACCCATCTTCTAGGAAGGATAAGATCTATTGCAATATAAATTAGAGTGATGAGTGCTTACTTAGCGTATGTGAGGGTTTCCTCAGCTAAGCTGTCAAAAGTAACAAGTTAACTGTAATTCTATCACCTTTGTACTAATCTATAGCTCTACAAACTCAAGACCTTACATCCACTTTCTGAAAACACATACATACACATATACCCAAAGTAGAGGTTTTAATAAACACATGAAAAAATGTTCAACATCATTAGGCATCAGAGAAATGTAAACCAAAACCACAATGAGATTCAATTTCACACTCACTAAGATTGCTGTAATCAAAAAGACAGATGGGACTTACCTGGTGGTCCAGTGTTTAAGACTTCGTGCTTCCACTGCAGGGGGTGCGGGTTCGATCCCTGGCGGGGAACTAAGATCTCACATGCAGAACGGTGTGGCCAAAAAAAAAAAAAAGAAGACAAATAGGGGAATTCCCTGGAAGTTCAGTGGTTAGGGCTCCACGCTTTCATTTCCGAGGGCCCAGGTTCGATCCCTTGTCAGGGAACTAAGATCCCACAAGCTGCATGGCATGGCCAAAAAAACAAAAACATAAAGACAGATAATAACAAGTGTTGACAAGGATGTGGAGAAAGTGGAACTCATGAACTGCTGGTGGGAATGTGCCAGTTTCTCAAGAGGCTAAACATAGTGTTACCATATGACCCAGCAATTCCACTCCGGCTATATACCCAAAAGAAATGAAAGCTTTTGTCTACATAAAAATTTGTACACAAATGTTCATAATAGCATTATTCATGATAGCCAAAATTAGAAACAACTCAAAGGTCCATCAACTGAAGAATGAATACATAAAATGTATTATAATCTATGGATTTATATACTGGAATATTATTCAGCAATAAAGAGGATCAAGTACTGACACATGCTACAACATGAATAAACTTTGAAAATATTATGTTCAGTGAAAGAAGCCATTTACAAAGTGCCACAAATGCATAATCCCACTTATGTGAAAATTCCAGAATAGTTAATTGGTGGAGACAGAAGTTAGGTTGGAAGTTGCCTGGTGGGGTGTGGGGGATGGGGAGTGACTACTAATGGGTACAGACTTTCTTTTTGGGGTTATGGAAGCATTCTAAAATTGATCATGGTGATGATTGCACATCTCTGTGAATATACTGAAACCACTAAATTGTGTACTTTAAATGTGTGCATTGTATGGTGTGTGAAGTAGAGCTCAATAAAGCTGGGATTAAAAATAATAATAAACATAATGTTGCAGAATGTTTAGACTACTTAGACCACTTGGCACACCTAAGAACAAAGCATCTAAGCGATTAGTACTTAGAAGTATATTTATTTGTAGTATTAAAGGCATAGAGTTAGTGAGGGACACCTTGGAGAAATGTATAATGTAAAAGCATTATTACTGTTGTTTTATTTACTATTTTCATCAAAACCGTGGTGGTGGTAATTTACTCATTCCACTGTAGTCCCTATTGGTTAAATACATGATAGTATTTAGAATGAAACTCAAATGTCGGTGATCCAGTGAGGAAGAATTGATATTAGAATTTTATAGATCATCTGTCACTTGCCTCTCCATCTCAGGTATATTTAGCTGACCTACCTATTAATATGATGATCCCTTTGGCACTTCATCATTCATTTGCCATCCACTGTGAACACATGAGCAACATGCCCAAAGTTTATTTGTGGTTTAGTTGTTTGGAGCTTAAAATGCATTTCCCCACAGAAATTATCCCCCTGTGCAGATGCTGGTTAGTTCCCCACACTATTTCATAAATGCTTAATGCTTAATACAGCTAAATTAAAGCATTAATTAGGTAGGAGGCAGTGAAAGAGGAGGAAGAAAAGTCTCTCCTGAGGATAAATCCTGGCCCCAAGGTTTTGCACTTTTAATGGGAAATATTTGTTTTGTGAGGAACACATATTTCGGAGTTAAATAGACTCACTGGTCTTCTGTTTGATCCCAGTCATATAACTGATATGAACCTCTATAGAGTAAACATCTCTAATTTGTTCTCTAGCCTTGCCTGTTAAAATGAAAGGCTTCTTTCTTTCTGGAGTCTTTTGAAGTGAAATGAGTAGACATGGAAAAGTAGCAAGGGATGGTAGGAATGTACTCTAAGGCAGCTTCTCCCTCTGGCAACATCTCTTCTATGACTATAGTAGTATCAACAATTTATAATGTGGTAAAAAGATGATTTGGTCTTTTAAAGAAGCTATTCCTTTTTAAATTCAGAGTTAAGGGGTTTTGATCCTTTTTCTTCAGCATCCAGCAGTGAGTTCAGGGGTGGTGGTCATTAATATCTTGATCCATTACTTTTCATAAAAAAATACATTTTTTTTCTGGTAATGGTTCATTTCTCTGACTGCTTTATTTCCCACCAGAAATCACAAAATCCATTTCCTATGACAGTATAATAATTTTCATAACATCTGATTATAGTGGCACATACACACAGAAGATTAAAAATATGGGTTAGAAAAGAAGTAATAAGACATTGAGAATAAATAATCCTGATAGAACTAATTTTTTTTAAGTCATAATCACTAACTTAGAAAAACAAATGTAAACAGTGGGTGTAAATAGATTGTTCGGTATTTTTCTAAAGAATTAGTTCTTTGCATGCACATTTAGTTTTTACACACTTGCCCAGAAGTTTTTCCAAAAAAGTTTTTTCTCTCCCTATTCTGACATGAAAATTGCAGATGTAATGCACAGCCTCTGTTGAAAAGACCTTCTGTTAAAATCAGCTGCCCCTTGACAAATCTTGAGTACTCAGTGATTAACATGTTAATAACAAGTGTGAATATCCTTAATGTATCTACATTTAATTTCAGTACTAACACCTCATGTTTCTTATTCTTCATTCCTCAGAATGAAGAATTTTCCAGTTTGTAACTAAGTGGTAATTATATTTCTTTAATAAAGAATAAAGTGCTGCTGATAGTATTAATAATAATTCCTATATTTGTTTATAACATGCTTTCTGTATTCATTCTTTTATGTATTTCTCCACTATTATGCCATATTTTTAAGTGCCTTTGAGTGAATGAAAGTGGTTGAAATGTAAAAGAAGCTACTTAGAATGTCTGTAATATCACATGCCCCTCATATGTTTACACCTGCTTGAAGGAAAGAGTAAATTGTTTCCTGAGAACCCCACAGTTATATAGCTAGTCTTACCACTGATCTGCTCTGAGGCATTTAACCTCTCTTAACCTTGGTTTCCTTATTTAGAGGAAGTGGCTGTTGAGCTTTGCCTAAATCATAGAGTGAGTGCAAGTAATTGTTTACTGAGAATTCTAAGAAAGGGTAATGGAAAATGTCAAGGATAAATGAAAGAGTTATAACTGCTCTCCTCTCTTGAAGGAATTACAGTTCACTCATTGAACTATCATTTTTAAAACTTCTACCTTTTTAAAAAAAGAGCTGTTTAAATATAAATACATAAATGAATATATATGGTGTTTTGATTTGTTATCTCAATAGTGATTTTGAATTAATTGAAGCATACAGCATAAATATGTTTTTTATTACATGTAAATAGTAGGTTAGCCAAAACCCAGTAATTTTGGAATAGGTTCTGCCAGGTGAACGATAAAATGGATGGTAGGTATTTAAAGGGCTTTAACTTTTCTTTTATACTGATTTAAGACGGATAATTTTTCTCCTTACTCGTTCTAATTACTTGAAATTGGGGTGGGGAGGGTAGCCTGCCACTAATTGTGTGACCATTGTGTAAGTTACTTTCTCAGAAATCCTTCCAACCTTCCCCCTCCCCTTAATATGCTAATGTTCATTTTGAATTTGCAAGAGGGAGCTATGATATGCAGCTCTTAAAATCTATTTGCCACTCAAGCCTTTTTTCAAAGACAGCTTATTAACCTCTTCTGTAGAACAGATTGTGAAATACTAAGATAGGTTGCATGGTGAAGAATGGTAGGAGGTGGTGGTAGAAAAGTAGATGACAGTAGGAAATACAAAAGTTGGGAGGACCTTATATCCCATGGTTGAAAATATAAACTCTATAGTATGAGCATTTGGGAACCATAACATCTTTTGAAGAAGGAATGTGGTATAAGAATGTAATCTGGAAGAGTACTAGTGAGAGGTTAGATAATTGTACACTTGTATTTAACCCTTAATGCTAGTGGTTCCCAAATATGTACAGTGAATGAAATGAAGAAAGGTCTTCAACTATTCCTGTTTCATCAACTATATTTTCTCTATTTTAAAGATTACAATGATTTTAAACGAACTTTTACATTGATTTTATAAGCCAAAAGTATGTATGGTTAGTCTCAAAGCATCTCATGTTCCTCAATTGATTTTCATTGAGGAAGCTTTGGGTTCTTGTTTTTGTCTTTTTTATTGCTTTACTGAAAGCATTTCACATCTTCTACCTTTCCAGTAATAATTTCTATTAAACATCTCTTATTATGTTTGTGATGACTGTTAACTTAGTAGTTATACTATATATTTATTCATTTATTTGGCTGCACTGAGTCTTAGTTGCAGCATGTGGGTTTCTTTAGTTGCCGCATGCGGGCTCTTAGTTGCTGACTTGCTGATCTAATTCCCTGACCAGGGATTTAACACGGGGCCCCTGCTTTGGGAGCGCGGAGTCTTAACCACTGGACCACCAGGCGAGTCCCAAAAGGTGCTGTAGTTTTCTCCTACTGAGTATAAATATTTGTTTGGATTAAAGGTTTATTAGATAAATGGTTTAAAGGGTTTTTTTTGTTTTGTTTTGTTTTTGTTTTTTGGCCACACAGTGTGGCTTGCGGGACCTCAGTTCCCTGACCCAGGCCATGGCAGTGAAAACCCGGAATCCTAACCACTAGGCAACCGGGAAACTCCCCTAAATGGTTTAAAGATTAATTATCTTTTTAATTATCTTTTTACCTTCCTATTTCATTTGTCGGTCAGTCGTCTGTTAATACACAGAAATTGTCTTATTTCCCACTGTGTTCCCACTTCTAAGTGTCAAAAATATCAGAGGAAAAACAACTGGACGTTTTTTTTCCTTTTTTGTGCTTTAAAAATTTTTAAGAATTATGGCTCTACTGCTTATATTTTTGTAGTTAAATTAATTTTCTCCTGGGATCTTGTGAAAAAAGTAAAATATTGGTTCCATTTACTTAATGATTTTTTCAATTTCCTGATTTTATAATATCTAATCAATTGGATATTATAGAGATTTCCTTGTGGGGAGCAGGAGGGAGCAAAGAATATCTTACTCTGATGGCTGTTTAGTGATTTTATTACTAGAAAGAGAGACATTGCTTTATTGTTTATTTTAGCCAGTAAAGTTGTCTGCAAACTAGGTAACAAAATGCAAAGCAGTGTATTTTCTTTTCCACCTTTCCCCAGAGAGACAGTAAAAGCAGTGTTCCCGTGGAACAATTCGCTAACTGGGCTTTCTTGGCAAGTACTGGTAGCTTTTATCACATGATTATAGATACAGTGAAAAATGCTAATGATGAAAGATGACTATGATTTCTATTCCTTGAAATATGACTAAAAATTTAGAAATGAAACCTGTTTTTTCTGAGGCGACATCTAGATTTGCAGTTCATTTTCAACAGATGACCTGATCCACTTTTTTCAGCAATTCAGAAAAAAAGGTGAGAGTGGGAGGGCTAATATATAGCAAAGCTACTAAAGTGACTGTTTGAGTATTTCATTCCATCTGTCAGAGCTTCACTGGTATCAAGAATTTGACAGAAATGGATGTAATTCATTTGCTTTTTACAAAGAAGTAAATGATGGAACAGAACTACCCTAAAATGAAGGAGTAAAATGCCAGAAAGAGTGAAAGTAAAAAGAAAACTAAACATGGTATTCTTTAAAAGAATAACTCTTAATATAAAAATAATGATTATTTTAGTGATTATTTGCTTTTTTCTGTATTTGGTATTTTGGGGAAAGGAACTTGAAAGTACTTAATCGGAACCATTGATTAAACATCTCATTTGACTGTTTTGCTTGTTAGTGGTGGACCAGCTATAATTAATTATTCAGAGTACAGACATGATGTGTTGCACAAAAATTAAGCTATGTATAATCATACATAATTAAAAGAAAGATACACCTTACCTTGAACAAATAATAGTTATTTTAGTAAATTTGCAACTAAGAAAATAGACTTGGTTGACAAGAAAATATGAAAGATATATTTCAGATAAATGAATTTAAAATTTTCATATTAAGCTATAATTTTATCTGCATTTGGATTATGTCATTAGCTAAAATGTGGAGCTAGGCATTCATTCTACTTTTTTCTTAAATTTATTTATTTTATTTATTTATTTTTGGCTGCATTGGGTCTTGGTTGCTCCACGCAGACTTTCTCTAGTTGCAGCGAGCGGGGGCTACTCTTCGTTGCAGTGAGCAGGCTTCTCATTGTGGTGGCTTCTCGTTGCGGAGCACAGGCTCTAGGCGTGTGGGTTTCAGTAGTTGTGGCGCGCGTGGGCTTCACTAGTTGTGGCATGGGGCCTCAGTAGTTGTGGCTCCCGGGCTCGAGAACGCAGGCTCAGTAGTTGTGCTGCACGGGCTTATTTGCTCCGCGGCATGTGGGATCTTCCCAGACCAGGGCTCGAACCTGTGTCCCCTGCATTAAGAGGCGGATTCTTAACCACCGTGCCACCAGGGAAGTCCTGGCATTCATTCTACTTACTGACAGCTTTTAAAGTACTGAATTTATGGTATAAAGCTTTGTGGTGCTGCTTTCTTTTTAGCTGTTAATGATTTGCTGTTACTTAAACAATTTTTGAAGTCAGTCTGTAATTAATTGATCAACACACTTGAATGTGGTAGGAAGAAATGAGGTTAGGCATGTAACCTTTATTTTTATTTCAACACTATAAAACCATGAATTTATAAATAGTTATAGAAATAAAATCCTTTGGATATATTTCAGGAAATTTATAAATGAGAGCTTCATTTTGCTGTAGAACAGTAATAATAAGAACTGTTTTCAGTTGTTTTCAACAGCACTCTTTCATGGCCAGTTGATTCTGGTTGAACATTTTCATGTTAATTCTAGTTTATCTTATGACTGGCCACAAGTTTTTAATATAGACATTTAATTTTAACTACCACATACACTTAGTGGTTATAATTAGAATAGCTCTTAAATGAAAAAATTCATTTTGAACAAGTAATGGACAAATTTGGTTTGCTTCTTGCTGCAGACTTAAGAATTTTTCCCAATTTTTTTTTAGGTTACTATAACCTCTAAAGTTTACAGCAATGAGAGTGATAAGTATCTAGATTTTACTATAATAAAATTTAGAAAAACTTATATAAGCTTTGTACTTTATAGATGTATTTAAATACTTAATCAGATATACTAATTTTTAAATTGTCTTCATTTTGCAATTATTTTACTTTTGTGCAAACCATGGTTTATCATATGGACAAGTGATTAGTTTTATGGTAACAGAGATATGTTTAACTAAAAATCAAGCAAATTTTATAAATCTTTCTGAAAATCATACAAACGAGATGATTTCTTACAGGTTCAAGAAGTTATTAACTTTTTAAAGCATAAACACCTGGTACCATCCAGATGTTTCATTGAAATTTTTTTTAGCATAAGTCCAACTAGTGAATAGCTTAATTCATTCAACATTTAAGATGCATTTCTGTAGGACTAAGAACCTGCACTCCATCTCCTTGACTATGGTTCTAATTACCTCAGCTTGGACTGATCAATATTTGATCTTTTTCCCACCATGCAAACATGTTACTTTGTCTCTTTCTCTTCCTTTTGGATAATTTGCAGCCATGTGAGAATGGTTCATTTTGTTTGTTCTCTCTGGCTAGAGGCCAGGGGTCTCTTATTAGTATAATGCAGTTCATTGATGTGAATTTGTTGATCTCCTGGGTAGTTTTTCACAAATTTAAGGCAATTAAAAGCTTTTATATGGCATTTCACTTGAAGTTATTAGTGGCCTTTCAGTGATTTTGCTTTTAAAAATTACTTCATCATTTTATGATTATTTCCTTTCCTTCTTATTTCTCTCCCTTTTCCAACCTATAAAACTCTAGAAAAAAGGTTTGAAACAACCCTTTCATTGATTGATTTCATAAAAAGTAACAACTTATAAACTTGTAATTCAGTAATTTAATATTTTAATTAACACAGTTTTTAAAGGACTAATGAAATTTTTTGTTTTGTTTTGTAAGACTTGTTTATTTTAAGCTTATGGATGTTCATAATAGAAGCCATAATGAATCTGGAGAACAATAACAGGAATTGGATCTAAAAATTATTTAGTAAGTGCTTTTAAAAAAGCACATGTGTATATATATATTTCAAGCTTTTGAGGCAGTATGCTTTCTAAATTAGAGCTATATTAATACCTTAACATTTTCTTATAGCTAGCAGATGTCCATATTTTTGGTTCCTTAACTTTTGCAGTGAATGGACCCTTCTTTACCACATCAGAAGTAAGAAATGTTGAAGACCACCTAAGTCTTTAGGAATGCTATAGCATTGATTAAATTAAAATCTTTTGGCTTCATTTGTACATACTGGGAATCATTGCTACCATTTCTCTATTCTTTTCCCATTAAAAAAATTGTTTATTAAGAGTTGTTTTCTTGGTGTTTGTAAATTTACAGTACTTGACTCAGTTTGTTTCATTAGTATACTTCATTATCGTAAAGAAACCAAAACTAGAGTGCGTCTGAGGTAACTTGGAAAAGTTTTAATTTATAGAAATATTCTTGGTGTTTTACACTTTTTATTTGAAAATATGTGTAAAAATAATAGCAAATACTTAATAGGAACTTCCTGCTATATTAAAGCAATAATGCATTGTATTGGTTGAGAAGGTATGCCTTGGAGTTAAACTATCAGGGTATAAATCCAAGTGTCACTACTTAACTAGCTGTGTGAGCTTGGGCAAATTAACTTCTGAACCTCATGTTCTTCATCTCCAAAATAATACGTATCTTATACAGATAAATTGAGATAATATATGTAGGTTGTTAAAACATGGTGTGGCCCACAAGAAATACTCAGCAAATGTTTGCTCTGAAGATATTTTTATTATTTGCCAGACTCTATGTTAAATTTTATACAGCTTTAGGGGAATTCCCGGATGGTCCAGTGATAAGGACTCCGAGCTTCCAATGCAGGGGGCACAGGGTTCAGTCCCTGGTCGGGGAACTAAGATCCCTGAATGCCACGCAGCACGGCCAGAATAATTAAATGAATAAATAAAACGTCTTTAAAAAAATTTTATGCAGGTTTATTCCAAAATTAAGGGTATACCAAAAGAGATAAGTTGAATCCCAATAGAAAGAAAATCTATACATAAAAAAAAAAATAACATTTGACAAGTAGCTTATTTGGTATAATAAAAAGAGTTCATTATACTTCACTGAAGTCAAACTGTGTACAAAGGAAGCCCACAATTTAGAAAATATAGTTAACTCTTGGACTTATGGTTGAGTTATAGTGAGGAAATAGCATCTGTCTATTCCTTGGCTGATCAGGAGCACCTCAGAGAGTTGACATCTTTTTTATACAAAAAGTAAAGTGATTTGTTAATTTGAACAATATGATCAGAAGCTTCAGGTTTGACTGCATGATTCACAAGTGAATTTCATTCATGTAGCATAGGAAATATTTAACTTTCTTTTTCAAAAATATTGCTTCATCTAAATTAAATGAATATTTCTGAAGTGATTGTTATTATCTTGCATTGCAATGGCCTGCCTTTAAGATGCATAAAACTATCATCTGCCTCTTCCTGTAAGCAAATCTTTAAGGGAGAATATAATTTAAAAATCTTTTTGACTTCCAAACAAGGCCTTTCCTTGACTGATTTCTACCTGCCTCTCTTGCCTGTCTTCAGACAGTGTTCTCTGAGCTCCAGCCACACTGGACTTCTTTCAGGTTTTATTCCTCTCTGCTGAAACAACTCTCTCATATTCTCACCTTCCATTACCTAGTTAACTCTACAGTTCTATCAGATTTCGTCTCAGTCATCACTTCCTGACTTGGTCAGTTTCATTTAATATATTCTTGTTATCCTATCAACAACATTCACGCTTTCAACAACAGGTATTAAATGAGTCCATACTGTATGCTAGGTACCATGTATATACTTCAGGAACAGAAATTTTTGCTCCCAGGAATATTTCATTCTAGAGAGGCAGGGGAAGGGGGTAGGGCACAACAATTATATAGTATATATATTCAGGTGGTAGTAGTACTTTATGGAAGTCATGTGGCAATAAGTACTTTATAAAAGAATAAATCAGGGAAATTGATTAGCATTTGACAGGCAGGATTATGAATGTTCTCTTTTAAACATGGTATTCTTAGAAGATCTCTTTAAGGAAAGGATTTTTGGCAGAGACAAAAATTTTTTGAGGAGAAAATCATGTATGTATCTGAATGTTCCAGGCAGATAGAACAGAGAATACAGCATGCTTGATGTTTTTGAGGAACAAGAAACCTTTGTGATGAGAAGGGTGGCAATATTTTGTGGCCCTTAAAATAGTGGTTAGCACATAATCAGTAAATATTTGTTGAATGATAGACTGATATTTGAAACACTGGCCCAGATCATTATTTTCCTAGCAAAACAAACAGATTGTTTATTTAATAACTATTCTCTTGATCAACTTAAGCCCCTGCCTTTCAAACTGACTTGAAAAACATCAGGATTTTATCACATCTTCTTGGATGTAAAATTGGGAGTAAATGATTTCTTAAATGTTGTATGAAAACATTTTAATGCAGAATTCTCATGATTTTTTAAAATGATGACCAAGAATTTTTAACTTATGATTTATCCCTCAGATTCCTCATGTTCCCACCACATCCCAGTTTGAAGTTTCTACTGTTTTCTGTCATTCAGGAGTGAGTACTCTGAGACCTATTCCAGAGGAAAGCTGTATACCATCATTCAGCTTGGCTTTAGAAATGTTTTTTTTTAGTCTTTTCTCAAAACTTTTTATTTTATTTTATTTTTAGATTACAAAATCCATTTATTTAAGCTTAGTTTTATAACTAGCATCACAAAATCAGACTGATCACAGATATCTCTGATGTATTCTGAAGGTATGACTTTGGAAATTTTTTGTGCCATACTTTCTAGTAAGGTCCTGTAGATCCAGATTGGTGTAGGCTGTTCCATTTACCACACCTGTACTACTAGCTCCCACTTGTCTCAGCTCCCAAAACAAACAACTTCTTTTTCATACTGCTTTCTGAAATACTCATCTACCCTACCTTTGGGACCAGTGCACAGACCACCTGGTGGTTCTTCCCTAACCACAGAATTCTTTAGATTAGTTAATATTTAACATGAGAAGGATCAAGAAATGATAAAGCAAAACTTGATTAAAAGATTTTTTTTAACATACATGTATATACCCTACCTTAACATATGATGAAAAGCAGTTTTTCCTAAATTATATTCCATGAGAAAACAGTTTCATTTCCAAATTGCTGGAAAAATTTAAGGATAGGCAAAAATTGAACAGATTTCTTTACTGTGGAACAAAACCCTTTTTTCACAGAACATCTTTTTACATATCAAGGGACACTAGAGTTCAGCAGGACACGATTTGGAAAATACTAGTACAAAAAAAATAAGCTCTCCATAATCAAGCTCTCCATAGTCAAGTCAAAACACAAAGCGAGTTCAGCAGGACACTATTTGGAAAATACTAGTACAAAAAAAATAAGCTCTCCATAGTCAAGAGTCAAACATTTTCACTGCTAAAATAAGGCAGATTTTTTTTTTCTCCTTGCTTAATTGCCATACCAACCTTTATTGGTTCTTTCTTCTCTTACAATGATTTAATAAAGAAAAAATACCTAAATATGTTCCCACCCCATCCCCAACCTCATGATCACTTCTTGTTTTTAGCTTCCCTCTAAGACTATTTCTCCCATTAATTGCTCTCACTTTAAGAAATGGAAAATAGCCTGTTTTATTTTGAAATTTTAAATTAGAAAGAGATTTGGATTTGGAAACTGTTTCTCTGGCTACCTAACTGTTCCTCTACCCCAAGGGGAAAATACTGTGAAAGAACACCTGCTATTGAGTGCTCTTTGAACATTATTCTCCCACGCTTAACAAAGATAAAGCAGGGTTTTTTTTAATGGAAAACAAACAAACAAACAAAAAAAGCCTTGTGATACCTGTGTACCAAAAGGCCCTTTTGACATAAGCTGTGTGATACTAACATAACACACACACACACAAACTCATTTTGGTTTTATGGATGGGGAGCTTATTTCATTTGTTGTGCTTATGAGTCTGTTATTCTGCAGTTGTGAAATCTCAGTTATTAGTATATCTAATTTGTTGGTTTGATATTTATTTATTTATGGCTGCATTGAGTCTTCATTGCTGTGCACAGGCTTCTCATTGCGGCAGCTTCTCTTGTTGCAGAGCACAGACTCTAGGCACACGGGCTTCAGTAGTTGTGGCGTGCGGGCTCAGTAGTTGTAGCGCATGGGCTCAGTAGTTGTAGCACATGGGCTCAGCAGTTGTGGCTTGCAGGCTCAGTAGTTGTGGTGCATGGGCTCTAGAGTGCAGGCTCAGTAGTTGTGGCACACGGGCTTAGTTGCTCCGCGGCATGTGGGATCTTCCCGGACCAGGGCTCGAACCCATGTTCCCTGCATTGGCAGGCAGATTCTTAACCACTGCGCCACCAAGGAAGTCCTGTTGGTTTGATTTTTATTTCTTACCTCACACACATGTGTAGTATTGTTGCTATTTTTTTACAATAAAGTTGCATGGATGTAAAAAGGTTGTAGTTTTTTAGACGTTCATTAACCCCATTAGTTTTTTTGTATAAATCAAATAATGAAGAGATTTCTATTCAAGGATGCTTAGTTTTTCCTAAAACTTCAGTTCTGATTTTATATTCAGTGTAATTGGTTCCATCTCAGTGCCAGATTATCCTATTTGCCTTATCAAATAGGCATGTACAATTTAGACACTGTGCAAACAACTGTAGTATAAGCAAAATTGTCCCTAGCAAACATGAAATCTGCAAAGTTTTTGTTTGTTCGCATCTTTTCCTCTGTCAAGTTGTCCCTCCAGGGTAACATGATATGATGTGGATGTTCTAGTGAAGTGTTCCTTTTGTTTTGTCTTGTTTTTTTAAATCTTTATTGGAGTATAATTGCTTCACAATACTGTGTTAGTTTCTCCTGCACAACAAAGCGAATCAGCCATATGCATACATATATCCCCATATCCCTTCCCTCTTGAGCCTCCCTCCTATCCTCCCTATCCCACCCCTCTAGGTCATTGCAAAGCACCGAGCTCATCTCCCTGTGCTATGCTGCTGCTTCCCACCAGCCAACTATTTTACATTCGGTAGTGTATGTATGTCGATGCTTGAAATGTTCCTTTTATTCCATGAATTACAAATAGCTTAAGAAAATATTTAAAGTAAAACTGTAATGATTAGTCCTGGTGGTCTTCATTTTATTGAAAATACCTTTGTCAGAAATTATGTCATCACAGTGGACTGTTAGCTGGGAAGTTCTGTCAAGCAGATGAATGAATTAGGAGTACTGAGATTCTAATAAAAGACGCTACTGTAATATTGAAAAACTGCTGATGGGGGTTGCCAGTTTTATGTCTTTAAACTTACAGAACATCTTCTGTGATTAAGGTAAGGAATACTTAGAATAAGTCCTTAGAGTAAACCAACTCTAAACTTGAGAAACCAGAAATAGAAAATGATATTTCCTTTTAATAATGCCATTTAAGTTCCCAACTTCTCTTGGTTCAGCTGCCAGACACTTGTTTCTTTGTCTCAAAAACTGCTAGCAAAAAACAATAAATATACTTCTTGTTTTACTCAGCTAACATCTGATTTTATCTGTACATTGATTCCATTTTAAAACTTTTCTCACCTTCCTAGTCTGGATGGCTTATGTAGCCCTCTATTGTTAACGATTGTCAGAACAAAGACTTTCATTCTTTATTTTGGAAAGGAAAAGTATCCTGACAGTACTATTTGCACTTCATTTAATTGTTTCCTTCCAATTTAAAATATGAACAATTTTAGATACATCTCTGATCCGTCCCTATCTGAGTATTAATTCTTTTGGTAATTCCTGTTGCAGTAGCATAACATCTTGCAAATATATATCCCCTTTATGAATGACATAGAGCTTTACATATAGCAGTATTCAACATAATGGAAGGTGATTTGGAACTCATACATTTTCTAGGCTAAATATAACCTGCTGTTTCATCTACTTTCTTAGCTAGATTTATTTTAACAGCTACTAGACTTCATGAGTTTTTACAATTAATGGTAAATTCATTATGCATTATCTTCTGTAGTAAATGTAAAAAATATTTTTGCAATATTGTTCCCCAAATCTTAGCTTCCTGACTAATAGTAAAATATCTTATCTGTACTAGAGTTTTATTATACAATAATTACAGCATTTTCTTGTTCTATATCATAGCCTGTTAACTAAAAATAAATGAGTACTTAAAATGGAAAATGAAATTATCCTGTTGCTTGAAAATATCTTAACTCAGGCTTTACTACAGGTTGCATATGGTATCTGTTAGAACTTTGAACCTATCTTGGTTGTTGAATTATTATGTGGATTAACTGTTGCATTTGAAAATTCTTGACTTTAAGAGTATATATCTGTTTTAAATCTTATACAAATGCTTTACAGGGTTTGAGAAGAATCTAATCTCTTTGCTGTATGTCTTTTTTGTTTGTTTGTTTTGTCTTTATACCAGAACTCCAAGTCCTAAGCACCAGCAAATTTAGGACATTGCTTTGTATAATATGGTATTATTAATATATTTTTTAAATTAGATAAAGTCTATCTACATTATTGATGTATTATAGGAAACATGACTAAAATTTTAACAGTTTGGAAAAATGAGAAGTTATACAGCATAGTAAGAAAACAGTCTTATCATGGCACTCCCAGGAGAAATAAAACCTCTTTAAGAGTACATTTGAAGAACTTTTCTAAAATTCTGTAAGTCAATCTACAGAGAAAAAAGTATAGGAAAAAAATTTTTTAAAAATATGGAGAGACTGCATTTTCTCCTAAAATTAACTACTGAAGTTTCAGAAAGTAATTTATTAAATAATGTGTGTTTCATATCTAATTTCAAAAATCCAGGTAATTTTTGTTTTGGCTATCAGGTAGAAATCTTACAGTTTAGTCATGGTTGAGTGGGTCATCCACTTCAAAATGAAAGAACAAGATAGTTCTTACCATTCACAAATTTAGCTTTCACAGTTTGGCTCACCTCTGCCATGATTTTAGGTGGTGAATGAGTCTAGTCAACTATCTAGCATCCAGTGTGACATATTTTGTTGTTCCCTACGGCTTATCAAATAGCAGTTGCCCTTCTGAAATGATGAGAATTTGGATTCTTTCTGAAAAATTACCTTTCAATGAGAAGAGTAGATTATGGTAGGGTTAAAAACTGATTAGCTTTAAGTTTAGAGATGCACATTAAAGAAGGATGACTCTCATACAAAATTTAGGATAAAAACAGAATTTTTAGTTAACTTCTGCATAATTCATAGATTTAAGGATTTGTGATGGTTTCAAACTGTCTTCTGGAATTCCAAGAAAGCAATGACTCAGATTTCATCAATAAACATGGAAAACTACATGTTTCTGAGAAATTCTTGAGAAATTTCTACCTAATGTGATTATTTTATCTTCTCAGTTTTAAAACAGAGAACCTCTATATTGTTTACAGTTTGCCGGTCTTTGTACATTTTCAATTGTTTCAATGTATTTTTCCTTTTTCCCATGGTTATTAGAAAACTAAAAGCAAATCTCTCTTGTGCAGCTTATGACATTAAAGGTTTATTCTGTTTTCTTCTTTACCACTAACCCTTAGTCATGATCTTATCTTTGTTTTTTTGCGGTATGCGGGCCTCTCACTGTTGTGGCCTCTCCCGTTGCGGAGCATAGGCTCCGGACGCGCAGGCTCAGCGGCCATGGCTCATGGGCCCAGCCACTCCGCGGCATGTGGGATCCTCCCGGACCGGGGCACGAACCCGTGTCCCCTGCATCGGCAGGCGGACTCTCAACCACTGCGCCACTAGGGAAGCGCCGATCTTATCTTTTTTACATTCTTCTCAAACACCTTAATCCCCAAGGAATTAGGCAAAGTGTAAAGAAAATACTTATAAAACTCAAGGAAATGTTTTTAGATTGTTAATTGCCAACATATAAGATCCTAAATATATTATAAGAGAAAAATCATAAGTAAAACTTATTAAAGCGGTGTTTACTGAGTTAGAAAGTGCTATTACTTTTATGATTACTCTGAATCGGTATATTCTTATAGACACCCAAAGATTCCTGTATACGTGTGTTCCTTGTGTGCTTCCAAAGTTATACATATAAGGCATTTGTGCTAACAGTGACCAGTAAGAAAATTTTCAGGAATATACCTAGGATATATTTTATATGTGACACCTTTTCCTGTGTCCTTTGTGTTCTAGTTTCTAGAAATTTTCATCTTTTTAAGAATAGTATTTAAGTGTTTTCTTAACTCTATGTAAATAAGAATCTGTAAACAAACAATTCATGGAATGATATTATTTTAGAGTTTTACTTTATATTTGTTTCCATCATACTTTGAGAGAATATTTCATGAACTTTTAATCATTTTTATTCAGGAGGTACATGAAATAAGTTCAAAAGATACCTTACCTTTAGAAATGTACTTAAATTTAAACATTGTTTTATATGTTTAATTCATTCCTGTTACACGCTTACTATGTACCTGGCATTTTTATAGGTGCTAAAAATATAGTAGTGACCAAAACCAGTAAAAATCGCTGCCCCCAAGGAGCTTATGTTGTAGTGTATAAAGACTTCAACCAAAATATATAATGTATTAGATGATAATAAGAACTATGGAGGAAAATAAAATGGAAAAGGAGTGCAAAGGGGTCCTGGGGTCTGGAGAGAGGGATTGTACTTTCAAATAGCCCCATTAGAGAAAGTCTCATTCAAGAGGGTAACATTTAAATAAAAATTGAATAAGTTAAATGAGCCAGTCATGCACATCTTAGGGAGAAAAACAATCAAGACGCAGGGAGTAGATAGCAAGTATAAAGACTCTTTGGGCCTTCCCTGGTGGCACAGTGGTTAAGAATCCACCTGCCAACGCAGGAGACACGGGTTAGAGCCCTGGTCTGGGAAGATCCCACATGCTGCAGAGCAACTAAGCCTATGCGCCACAACTACTGAGCCTGCGCTCTAGAGCTGGTGAGCCACAACTACTGAAGCCCGCGCGCCTAGAGCCGGTGCTCCACAACAACAGAAGCCACCGCAATGAGAAGCCTGCGTACCGCAACGAAGAGTAGCCCCCGCTCACCACAACTGGAGAAAGCCCACGCACAGCAACGAAGACCCAGCGCAGCCAAAAATAAATTAATTAAATAAATAAATTTATTTTTAAAAAAAGACTGTGCAGGGGGAGCATAGCATATTTCAGGAACAACAAGGAGGCAAATCTGGCTGGAGTGGAGTAAGAAATGGGCAGAGTAGTAGGAGATGTAGTTATAGAGGGAAAGAGTTGAGAGACATATTGAATATGACTTTACACACCATAGTAAAAACTTTATTTTTTTTTTTTACTCTCAATGAAATAAAAAGTCTTTAGAGGGTTTTGTGTGGAGGAACAACATAACCCTACACTAAAATATAAGTCAGGATATTCTGGCTGCTCTATGGACCAGAAACTGAATGGGGCAAAGATGGAAGACAGGAGATAAATTTGAAGGGCATTGCAGTAATGCAGGGAAGAGATATGGTGGCTTGAACTTGGATATTGGCAGTGGAAGTGGTGAGAAGTGACCCGGTTCTGAATATAGTTTGCAGGTAGACGTAATAGAATTTGCTGTTGGATTGGAAGTAAGGTATAAGAGAAAGAAAGAAGTAAAAGTTGGAACATCCATTAACCGAGATGGGGGAAATGGGGAAAATTTGGTCCAGTTTTATATAAACTATGGAAAGTTTTAGTCTCATAGCCCAGTGTCCTATGGCTGATACAGTCCCTTGTCCACAGTGAATGAGTGATAAGTCATTTAATATTTCTTTTTGTCTCAGACTTGGTTTAGACTTAGACTTTGATAAACTTCTGTTTATGATGAGGAAACTGGTCTATTTAAGTTCGTTGATTCTATTATTTCTATTTTGTAATGGAATTTGAGGCACATTAGTAGAAACACAGCTTGAAGTTCTTTTCTTTCCTTACTAACATTAAAAAAAAGAACAAGTATATATAATGTCTTTTGTCTTACTAACATATTTGTACACCCTCCCCCTTCTTGGCAAACTTGTTTGAAAGTATAGTGTTACACATTATGTCATGGGTATACTGGAGCACATTTGTTCAATACAGTTCATAAATGGAAGCAGCTGGTTTCCTGTGCAGTTAAGAGAAGGCATGCACACAGCTGAGGTCTTCAAACTTCAGAATTCGTTGGATTCATTTTCTATCTTGTGTAATCATGCTGTGATTTCAATTAGTACAAATGTGTAACAAGTTACCTTAATGGCTTAAAAAATTTTGTTTCAATAGTTGAACTGCTAAACCTGGTTAATGTTCTTTCCCCCTGCCCTGTCCTAACTCACCCATCCTACCTCTTAAAAAAGCACATTACACCTATAGTCTTAGTTTTATATTTGATTCTGAAAAGGCCTGGGCAAGGGGAAAAAAAGTTATCATCTCTAAGGGAAAAGCTGAATTCATACACAGGAACTGCAGGATTACTTTGGCGTTTTACTAGTCCCTTGTAACACTAGCAAGTCCCATAAATACCTAATGGAAAAACAGCAGAAAATGAGATCTGCAGCAGCCTTTAGAGATCGAATTTATGTTGCTGAACATTTTTCTGAGGTTGAGTGTAAAGGTCAAAAGAAAGTGGATAGATTAAAGTTGCTGATTTTTGCAAACTTAAGGCCATGTTTAAAGGTTCCTCTTTCTGTAGCAAGAAAATTTCAAGATAAATGGCTTTACTTCATTAGCTGAAATGTCATGTCTTCATTTAATATCTGTTACATGAGACATTTGGTGATTTAGTAGTATTTACATGCAGTAAATAAAATCCTCTGTCCAATTTAACAAATGTAGATAAAGAAACTAGTTGTTTAAAATCCCAAGAGGAGTAAGACGATAAGTGAATATATATGATTGTGTTAGTGTGTTTGTATATTTTTTAAATGAATGATTTTAGATATTTTTGGTAAATGTAGAAGGAAAAGATAGGAGTGAAGGTTTTCCCTTTTGTTAGTATAGGTTATTGATCCAGCAATAGAATTACCATCCTCCTTTTAAAAGAATTATTTTATCTATTATACTATTTCAGTGAAGGTAAATGACCTCAAAGAAAGGACAGTGGCATCTTTTAGCATTAAAATAAAATTCATAGATGTTTTTACTGGTCCCTTTACCTTTTGAATAACCTTCTATCACTATAACACTGTTGTAAGTCTGTATGAAAGAAAATGTGAGTTACTAGCGTACTTTAGACTTGGTACAGTGAAAAACATTGAACTACCCGTCTGGACGCCTCTATCTTGAGTTGATAGTACACAAAGCCACAACAAATATTAACCTAAAATTATGGATTATTTGTATCTCCAGGGCTTTCCTTGTGTCTTTGATTCCACAGTGCAGATTGCCAGTCATTGATACTTAGACTCCAAAGGAATAAAATAAAATTTTTTGACACATTACATTCAGTGCTGCATTACAGTAAAAAATTATAGAATAATATATTAAATCTTTTTTTTTAACAGTAGTTGAGAATTACTAGTAAAACTATTCATTTTTATCTCTAGGAAGTGGGATTATGGACAGCTTTTCACTTTCTATTTTATGTTTTTCTCTATTTGCAGTTTTCATGGTAAACACCTTTTTAAGGACAGTATTAATTTTCATTATTCATTTTTTTTAAACATCAGCTGATCTTATAGTACCCTGGAATCACAATTTATATAAAAAGTTATTTTTGTGTGATGGTTGAGTTTGCAGTCTCAAATGATTTCTATTAAATAAGGTATCTTCTTTTTGCAGCTAGATAGAGGTCACATCTTATGACACTGACAGCTGGTTCTTAAACCCAGGTACCCTATCTTTTTTCCTTTATACCACATTTCCTCATTAGTTCTCACTGCACTATACAGGCAATTTCCTCCTCTTAACTTTTTGTATTTTATTACGCTGTTAAAGCAGAACTATGCTTCTCTTCTCAAGTTCCCTTTTCCCTTCAGTACTGTTTCTATTCAAGGGTCCCAAGTGGTCAGTGATTCTGACTGGGGAGAGGGAGAAGGGTGGTGGTGTAGCTAGTGGGATTAAAAGGTCCTCAGGAAAGCAGGTATATGTACACTTACGCCTCTTAAAAAGAGCCTCCTCTCACGTTCTGAAGACAAAGGCTGTGCCTTAACTGACTTATTGCCATTCTTATTTATGAAGCCACCCACTAGGGACGTCTTCGGACTGTTATTGAGGTGAGGAACTCAAAGAAAAATGAACCAAAGGTCCTTTACTTTTACAGTTTTAATAAACTTATGTTCTCCAGACTTTCACAAGTCATGTTTAGGGATCCTTTGAAAAAGTATGACATACTGTCATTTCAGTTTCTAGTGCTAATTGTTAATGGAACAATTTTAAGTATTGTAGTATTAAGTAGTATTTAAGTATTAATCATAGTTTTGTCACTATATTATGTGCAAGTTTAATAAACTTTCCAGGCCTACATTTCTCATAAAATTGAAAGGTGAATAAGGTTATCTTTAAAGTTTCTTTCAGCTCTAGAAATCTATAATTATTTGAACATTTTATTATGGAAAAATTGAAATCATACACAAAAATAAAGTAGCATAATGAACTCCTGTATTCCCATTACCCACATTCATATGTTATCAACATGAACAGTAACCCCTAGTGTATTCAAATATCTGGTCCATATTAAAATTTTCATATCATCTCAGTAAAAATAATTTTCATTCTACAATTGTTTTGTTCAAATCATAATCCAAATAAGGTGTGTGTATTTATCTAGTTTTTTGTTTTGTGTGTGTGTGTATTCAAAAACACCTAACATAAAATTTATCTCCTTATCCATTTTTTCATGTACAGTGCTGTAGTGTTAACTCTAAGCACATTGTTGTGAAACAGATCTCTAGAACTTTTTCATCTTTCAAGACTAAAACTCTATATCCATTAAACAACAACCTCTGTTCTTCCCCCAGCCCCTGGCAACTACCATTCTACTTTCTGTTTCTAAGAGTTTGACTGTTTCAGATACCTGGTATGAGTGGAATCATCTGTATTTTTTTTTTTTGTCACTGGCTTATTTCACTTAGCATAATGTCCTCAAGGTTTCCCCATGCTGTAGCATATGACAAGACTTCATTCTTTTTTAAGGCTGAATAATATTCCACTGTACATATATATCACATTTTTATACCACATTTTATCCATTTATCTCTTGATGGACATTTAGATTGGTTCCACCTCTTGGCTATTGTGAATAATGCTTCATTGACACTGGTGTGCAAATATATCTTCAAAATCTTGCTTTTAGTTCTTTTGGATTTATAATCCGAAATGGGATTGATGGCTCATTTGGTAATTCTATTTTTATTTCTTTGAGTAGCCTTCATACTGTTTTTTCATAGTGGCTACCATTTCACATTCCCACCAACAGCATACAAGTGTTCCAATTTCTCCAAATCCTCATTGACACTTGTTATTTCTTTTCTTCTTTTTTCATAGTAGTTATTCTAACAGATGTGAGGTGATACTTCATTATGATTTTGACTTGCATTTTCCTGATGATTAGCAATGTTGAACGTCTTTTCAGGTGCTTATTGGCCACTTGAATATCTTCTTTGGAGAAATGTCTATTCAAGTCTTTTGCTCATTTTACAATTGGATTGTTTTTTGTTTGTTGAGTTATAGGAGTTCATTATATATTCTGGATAATAATCCCTTATTAGATATAAGATATGAAGTTTGATGTAGTCCCATTTGTCTATTTTTGCTTTTGTTGTCTGTGCTTTTTGTGTCATGTGCAAGAAATCATTACCAAATTCAATGTCATGAAGCTTTCCCCCATGTTTTCCCATAATAGTTTTGTAGTTTCAGGTCTTATATTTAGGTCTTCAGTCCATTTTGAGTTACTTTATGTACGGTTTAAGGTAAAAGTCCAACTTTGTTCTTTTGCATGTGTCTATCCAGTTTTTCCGTTGCCATTTATTGAAGAGACCATCCTTTCCCTGTTGTGTAGACTTGGCACCTTTGTCAAAAATCATTTGACCATATACATGAGTTTGTTTGTGGGTTCTCTATTCTGTTCAGAATAGAGACAGAACAAATCTATCACCCTAAAAATTTAAAAGTATGGCTCCTTTATAAATAATCCCTTCCCCCATTCAACTCCTGGAAAGCATTAATCTGTTTTTCTTTCTCTATAGTTTGGTATTTTCTAGAATGTCACTTAAATGGAATCATAAAATATATAGCGTGTTGGATTTGGCTTCTTCACTTAGCAAAATGCATTTAAGATTCACTCTTGTTGTGTGAATCAGTCATGTTTATTATGTAAAATATATAGCTAAAGCAGATATATTGGGGATGAGTTCTGTAATTTTATATTATGCTTTCTGTTCATGAGGTTTTTTTTGTTTTTACCTTTCATATGGTCTCTTTTCCTTCTCCCTAACCCCCGTATTTCCACCCTGGTTTGGTTTGTTTGTATGTGTTTTCCATAAATTTTTAAGGCTTGTATTTTTATTCTAATGATTCCCTTGTGATCTGTAACTTCATATAAAATAAGTATTTTTTTTGTATGTTAACTGTTGCTTCTTAGAAATTCCACATTCTCTTTTCTTACACAATGTTTTTTTTCTTTCTCCTTTGTATTTTTAAGTATAGTTAGACTACAATTACATGGTTTATCAGCTGTTCCCAATCTCCTTGACCCCTGACTTTGAAAGAAGAGGAAATCTTAGTTAATATCATTGTTTCTCACTGTTCTCTCAATTACTGAGAGGAAGATAGAGCATGCATGCAGCAGGTTTTATAACATTTACATTCTGATCTATAACCATAACCACTCATCCACCCAAAATTTTTGGTTTTATTCTTAACAGTTAAAAAGAATCAACATTCATTGCCAGGCTTTTCATAATAGTAGTCAGGTCATCTCTAGTTTGCTAAAGTTTATTCTCAGTGATTTCTTCAAAAAGTCACTAGACGCTATATTCCCCTAGTTCTTTTATGTTCAAAAATTTTGTCATTTCATTTATACTTACCTGGTAATTTAATCAGAAATAAAATTCTTTAAGGAGTTTCTTTCCTTGAGGAGGGAATGGTCATTGCTTCATTATCTTGCAGCTTTAGATGATGCTTTGAAGAGTCTGCACACTCACATATATTTCTTCTCTCTTCGTGGATAACTCTTTTCCTTTACCCAGTTTCATTTTTCTACTGTCTGGTGTTATGTATTTCTTGGTTTATTTGTTTGTCTCCATCCAATAGAATGAAAACATCAATAATAAAGGGATTTGGTATGATTTGTTCACTGCTGAATTCCAAGAACCTCTGTTAGTGTTCACTACTTAGTTTCTATCTAATAAAAATTTGTTGAATTAATGAAATCAAACATTCTGTCCCATATTCCAATTCTCTAGGTAGCTTGATGTTTTTGCTGGTTCACCAAAGGATTTTTTTTTAAGTTACTGTACCTTTACTAGGGAAGAAAGGAGCTAACTTAAATAAGGTGACAAACAGTACTTTTTTTAGATACTATAAGGCTAAAGACATAAAGAACTGTGCATATATACACTGTACTTTCATTGATTAATTTGTTTATCAAAGGTACAGTTTAGCAATTTTTCAACTACTTTACGGGTACACCAGTAAAGTTAAGTTCTATTACTGTTTATTCTGTGTCCTGGTAATACTGAAGACATGGTCATGTATTTTATTTGCATTGCTTGTTGTTACTGTGGCCTATTGAGAGAATATGAATAGAAGTTTAGTGTAAGGGGAATGCTGTTATCTCGAAATACATTTTTTTTTTTTTTTTTTTTTTTGCGGTACGTGGACCTCTCACTGCCGTGCCCCCTCCCGCTGCGGAGCACAGGCTCCGGACGCGCAGGCCCAGCGGCCATGGCCCATGGGCCTAGCCGCTCCGCGGCACGTGGGATCCTCCCGGACCGGGGCACGAACCCGCGTCCCCTGCATCGGCAGGCGGACTCCCAACCACTGCGCCACCAGGGAAGCCCTCGAAATATATTTTTAACTATTTTTCTGTTCTACTGTTTTATGTTTCTAACTTGTATTCTTACCACTCTCCTCAAGCACTTTATGTCAGATTTCTTTTCTGTTAAGCCTTGATGATATCTAGGGAAAATTTGCCATAGTTTTTTAATCACTTTCAACTATTATGGAAGTACTCTTACTTTTGGCCATTAAAATTTTAAGTCTAATATCAAATACCTCAGTCTTATACCATTCATAAACTGAAAATTTTAATATCATTAAAAAGGTCAGTTCTTCCTACAGTGAGCCATAGAGTCAATGCCATTACCATGAAAATTAAAATGTTTTGGGGAACTTTACCGTAAGTTTTATGGAATAGCAAAAGCCAAAAAAATAAAGATACTCCTGAAGAAAGACAGTGAGGGGAGGTGTGACATAGCCTACCATATACCCAAACTGTTGTGTATTGGCACAGAGGCAGAATATTGGAATAGGATAGAGAGGACAGAGATAGACCCCCTCATACATAGTAACTCGATTTATGATAGAGCTGGCATTGCAGCTTGGTGAGGAAATGGTTGATACTCAATAACTGTTGCTGGGATAATTATTTTTTCATAAAAAATGAAACTGAATTCCTGTTTCTACAACAAACACAGAAAACAACTTCAAGTGGATTGTCGATCTAAATATTTAAGTTAAAACAGCAGAGCTTCTAGAAGGTAACATTGAAGACTATCTTTATGACTTTGTGGATAAAGAATGACTTCTTTTTATTTAACATCTTTATGGAGTATAACTGCTTTACAATGGTGTGTTAGTTTCTGCTTTATAACAAAATGAATCAGCTATACATATACATATATCCCCATATCTCCTCCCTCTTGCATCTCCCTCCCACCCCTCTAGGTGGTCACAAAGCACGGAGCTGATCTCCCTGTGCTATGCTGCTGCTTCCCACTAGCTATATATTTTGCATTTGGTAGTGTATATATGTCCATGCCAGTCTCTCACTTCGTCCCAACTTACACTTCCCCCTCCCTGTGTCCTCAAGCCCCTCTCTACATCTGCGTCTTTATTCCTGTGCTGCCCCTGGGTTCTTCAGAACCAGTTTTTGTTGTTGTTGTTTTAAAGATTCCATATTTATGTCTTAGCATACGGTATTTGTTTTTCTCTTTCTGACTTACTTCACTCTGTATGACAGACTCTAGGTCCATCCACCTCACTACAAGTAACCCAATTTCGTTTCTTTTTATGACTGAGTAATATTCCATTGTATATATGTGCCACATCTTTATCCATTCATCTGTTGATGGACACTTAGGTTGCTTCCATGTCCTGGCTATTGTAAATAGAGCTGCAATGAACATTGTGGTACATGACTCTTCTTGAATTATGGTTTTCTCAGGGTATATGCCCAGTAGTGGGATTGCTGGGTCATATGGTAGTTCTATTTTTAATTTTTTAAGGAACCTCCATACTGTTCTCCATAGTGGCTGTATCAGTTTACATTCCCACCAACAGTGCAGGAGGGTTCCCTTTTCTCCACACCCTCTCCAGCATTTATTGTTTGTAGATTTTTTGATGATGGCCATTGTGACCTGTGTGAGGTGACACCTCATTGTAGTTTTGATTTGCAATTCTCTAATGATTAGTGATGTTGAGCATCCTTTCATGTGTTTGTTGGCAATCTGTATATCTTCTTTGGAGAAATGTCTGTTTAGGTCTTCTGCCCATTTTTGGATTGGGTGGTTTGTTTTTTTGATATTGAGCTGCATGAGCTGCTTGTAAATTTTGGAGATTAATCCTTTGTCAGTTGCTTCATTTGCAAATATTTTCTCCCATTCTGAGGGTTGTCTTTTCGTCTTGTTTATGGTTTCCTTTGCTGTGCAAAAGCTTTGAAGTTTCATTAGGTCCCATTTGTTTATTTTTATTTTTATTTCAATTTCTCTAGGAGGTGGGTCAAAAAGGATCCTGCTGTGATTTATGTCATAGAGTGTTCTGCCTATGTTTTCCTCTTAGAGTTTTATAGAGGAATCACTTCTTGAGGAAGATACAAAAAACATAAAGGAAAAGATTTTTAAATTTTTATATTTCTAAATGTCAAAATTAGGGTTAATAACTCTTACATATTTTAGAAATAATGGAAGTAAGGGAAGTTCCAAAGAGAAAATTGCAAGAAATAGTAGAACAGTTGAAAGAGTATATTGAAGCTCTAACAGAAAATTATCTTTCACAGTCAACATATTTTTTGGCTTATCTAAAAATCATATATTTTTAACCAACCAGGAGTTTTAGTCATTAAATACAATCAGTTAGAAAGGGAACCTTATATAAAGATTAGGGGGTTATCCTAACCACGTGATTCATTATAACATCTTTAATAATAACTTAATGTGTTTCCCAAGGCATGCAGTGAGAAGTACAAAACATCACCTTGTACGTCGCCTAAAACACTGAAGTATCAGACTAGTTTTGACTGGAACATTCCATAAGACAATGGCCTAGAATCTCAAACATGCCACTCTCGTGAAAGACACAGGGGAGAGGGTAGAAGGAGTCTTTCAGACTAAGGGACACTGAAGAGTCTTTCAGAATAAGGGACACTGAAGAGACTTGACAAGCAAATGCAATAGTTGATTCTTGATTGAACCTGCATCAAAAATTTTTCAGTGGAAGAAAGGAACTTGCTGCAAAGAACATTTTTGAGATGGTTGAAAAATGTTAGCTATGGACTGCATGTTAGATAATATTATTGTATCACTGTTATATTTTGTGTTTATATAGGAAAATGTCTTTGGTCTTTAAGGAGATAAATACTAAAGGACTTAAGGGTCATGATGTTTGGAACTTATTTGCCAGCAGTTCAGGGATGAAAAAAAAGCCGTGTGTCAAACATGTTGCAGTTGGTAAATACAGATGCTCTAAGAGTGTTCATTGCACTGTTCTCTCAACTTTTTCTGTAAGTTTGTTAATTTTTCCAAACCAAAAGTTGAAGAATAACCTACAAGGTAAAAAATACATTTTCAACTATGGTAGCAATAATAATAATAAATTAATACACTAAATATACTTTTGTAACATTTATGAGTTATAGTTTTAGAAATCATGTTTATGTGGCAAAGATTTTTCCCTCTTGGTAACTTTTTAAAAATAATTTTCCAAATTTCCGATACTGGAAATAGAGGAGTCCAAAAAATGTTTTTCATTTCACATCTAAATGCTAATGAAAACTGGCCTTTTAAAACATTAAAGGCATTTAATTTATCTAACTGGGATTCAGTGTTTAGCTTTGTTCAGCAGATACTATTGAACATTTAGGTGCTGTGGTAAAGTGGCTAATCTCTATAACTGTCCAGGTTTATTCCCTGATTCACTGTAGCACAGGGGAGTCTTCTGATGTCAGTGGCATCTGTGCCTTAGTCTCCTCAAATATCAAATAGGGTAAGTATAGTACCTATCTCCTAGAGTTTTAGTAATAATTAAATGAGTTAATATATTTGGAGCACTTATAAGTGTTTTAAAAAGTAGAGTTGCTGCTGCTGCTGCTGTTGTTATAAACCTGGATCTTTGCTAAGAAAGGGTAAGACTATAAGACTGGACTGCCACTGAGGAGTTCACAGTGTAGTAGTTTGACTCAAAAACAAGGTAATCATACGTTTTATATTAGAAGTTCATGTAGAAAGTTCATATAGAACACTGCTCATATGCTTAGTCATGTTTTCAATCAGATACTAAGTTCTACAATATAAAACGTAGCTTTCAGCTGAACAAATAGGTAAGGATATACTTAGCAGAGAGTTTGTGTCAAAAGAATACTACTCAGAGAAATTCAGTGAATTAGCATCAGTAAAGGAAGTTCATGAATTTTGGATAAAGATTAGAGAAATGCTGAAAGGAGACATTGCCAGCTGGGATAATGAGTTGGGGAAGGGTACAGATACATGTAGTACATCCAGTGGATTAGAGAGTGTGTGTGTGTGTGTGTGTGTGTGTGTGTGTGTGTGTGTGTGTGTGTGTGTAAATGTATATGAAAATAATCTTCAGAATGTTTAGATTTGAATTAAATTCTGATTTTAAGACTTCATTTTCTGTAAGCATCCCATTTTTGATAGCATTCTGTTTCCTAAGTCATACTTTGAAACAGGGATACATCTAGTCCTGAAAGTGCTGCTATTATTGTGCCAGAATCAGAACAGGATAGGATACTTTTCTGATTATTCTCCAGTTGGATCACAGTATGATGGCTCAACCTAAGTTCTGTGCATAACTACTAAATGCTGACTCACAGAATTAAACCTATTTCCATTTTACTCTTGTCAAAATGGAATTCACAGATTCTACTTTTTTAGACCTAATACACACCTTATATATATAACTTACTGAGACCACCAAAGTTCAGGAAGGAAAAAGTCTTGTGTAAATAGGAATAATATACTGGGGTTTGAAATGCTCTTCTAAGAGATTCTTTAAAAATCGTATAAAATGATTTGAGTTTTTATAAGTTTCTTGGATCACAAATGGCCCACATTAATGTTATCTTATTATTATAATATTTTAGCCTATATTTTTGAACATGTTAGAGCATTTAACCAATTATTCTGAAAATGAATCATTTTTCCAATCATAATCTCTATACTTAAGAAATCCTTCCCTTTATTCCTTCTTTTCATATTCATAGCATCTATATTTGGAAAATATTTCAATAAGGAAGAAAATAAGCATTTTTAATGTATTAGAAAAGATTTTCCAAATTAGATAAAAATGGTTGACAAAATAAAATCTTTATGCATGCATTGCAATACTGATTTTATCAATGTGTTTCTGAAAAGATACTTACATAGTAACTTTGAATAAGTTCAACATATGGTATATGTTATGTAATTAATGATAGTATAGAACTATGTTAACCCACAAAATATTGTCAGAGATTTACCAAAGCCACAAATTATATAGAAGAAAATTGCAGTTGAAAATGCAGTCTTTTTGTCTTTTTACATTCTCTCTTTATATCTAGATGGTACCGGAGATATTATATCCCTATGCAGTATGTGATCTCCAGAATACGTTGCCAAAATTAGAACAAAGCTTCAGAGCCTAATAGTTAAAATTATTTTCATAGCGCCAGTAAATAAGAGGAAAAACATCTTTGATCTAGTGTCTCAGCCTAGATCTCCTAATTGAAATCCAAAAGTCCAAAGATTTCAATACCATTCATCTCTACCTAATAACAAAGTTTTTTGTTTTTGTTTTATCCTTGAGCATGTCACTCAGTTCATCTTTGTCTTAGTTTTCTGCTGGTAGGGTTGAACAAGATGATCCTCAAAGCTTCCCCTAGCTTGAGAATTCTGTTGATTTTTCTCTGTTAACTCACAGATAGCTTCCTAGGATAGAAGTAGTATTGTACACACTGAGATATCAGATATTCAATCAGATTTGCACCTGTAGATCTGTGGCTATTTTAATTTTTACTTGTTACTTACAGGAATTGTATACTTCTATGGAATGTAATGTCTTCTTTTATTTCAAAAATATGACACATTGAATCACCAAAATAATGACCCCATAGGATTCTAATAGTAAGCTTTTATCAGTTAAATATTACTGTGTCAGCTTAAAATGAGCATAAGGAAGAAACATTTCTTTACTACTTAAGCTATTTATAAAAGTCTTGATAGTTCTAATCTGAGATAAAGATCATACAGCGCGTTTTTTCACAGTGCCTGGTAGACAGAAGATACTTGATGAGTGTTTGTTAAGTAAATAAAATGTCATTTCATTTGGTGCATTCCATTTCCTTAAATTTTCATTTTATTACAAAAGTTTTCAAAGATACACACAAAATTGCAAAAGTTCTATAATGAATCCACATCTACCCATTACTAAGGTTCAACAATTACTAAGATTTTGCCATCTTGCCTTTATAAACATTTTTACATTCAAAGATTGGCTTTAAAATACTTGACCTCTTTCCTTTTTACACTATATACTTCATATTTTAAAGAAGGTAGTAGTAATTTTTTACTTTCTTTTTTCTTTTTTTCCTGAAGAACTTGCTTCTGAGGCCCTTCATTTCTCTGCTTCAAGCTTTTACTTTTCCTTCACTATCATCCTGAAATTCCTTTCATATCTGATCTGTGTTGAATCCTTAGTTTCTAGAATCCCGTGAGTTCTTCCCTAGTTAAATTCTTGTTTGAAAGGCACATATTCTCTGTTAACTTTCTGAGAAAAATACAAGGGAGATAAATACTTGGAGACCTAATATTTCAATCTCTACCATTTACTGTCACTCTAGATTAATAGTTTGGCTGCATATGGAATTCTAGAAAGAATATTTCATTTTGAATGTTGAAATAATTGCTCTATTGTATTCTAACCTCAAATGTTGTTTTTGAGAAGTCTCAGTTCATTTGTTTCCTAAGCTATTGTTTGTGATCTGATTTTTCTCTAAAAGCATCTATAATCTATCTTTATCTCTGGTTTTCTAAAATTTCCTGATAAGTAGTAATGGCATAGGTCTCTTTTAATTCATTGTGTTAACTTACTGGTTCCTATAAATCTAGACAATAAGAAAGTTCTGGTGAATTTTTTTTTTCTGGTGAATTTTAAAATGTAATTTCTTTTAAAATTTCCTTCCTACAACTTTTCTATTCTTTCTTTTTGCAATTTGTGATAGAAATTTGACTTCCTGGAATGACCCTTTACTATTCTCATTCTTTTTCTCTTGATTTTTTTCCCCCATTTTTTCTGTTCATTGGGATTCCCTTTTTATATCTTCACTTTTTGTTGGAGACTCTTCTCAAGTATCTGATAATCTTGGTTGTCCATTTATATTTAGTAGTGATGCATTAAATACCTCATTAGACTTTGCACAAGATGGGACGTTTTGACCTTCTTAGAGTATTGGAATAAAAGACAGCTTTTTCATGGGAGAGGTAATTTGTGTCTTTCCAGGGCTATTTAGTTTCTCCAGTGTAGATTGGATCCTCCAGTTTTCTGTTTGGGTGAACTTGAGCCTGAATGCTAGCCAGGAAAAGTGTCTGAAGGGCTGACAATTTAGTATATAGATTTTCACATAACCACCTTCACCTTGGCCTGATTTCAGCATAGCACTTCATCCTGAATCCTATCTTCCTTTATGCTTGGAGTTCCTGAACTTGAAGCCTTTCCAGTTCTTTCCTAGCGTACCTTCTCTCCATTGTCCTTCAGAGATAATGGAGGAAATCAGGAAAGCCCCTTGAGGTAATTTTTGACAAGAGACTGTAGGAAATGTCTATACTCTGGCATCAGAAATACTGTCTTAAAACCAACTCCAGGGGCTTCCCTAGTGGCGCAGTGGTTTAGAGTCTGCCTGCCGATGCAGGGGACACGGGTTCGTGCCCCGGTCCGGGAAGATCCCACATGCCGCGGAGCAACTGGGCCCGTGAGCCATAACTACTGAGCATGCGTGTCTGGAGCCTGTGCTCCGCAACAGGAGAGGGCACAACAGTGAGTGGCCCGCGCACTTCAATGAGGAGTGGCCCCTGCTCGCCGCAACTAGAGAAAGCCCTCACGCAGAAACAAAGACCCAACACAGCAAAAAATAAATAAAATAAATAAATTTTTAAAAAAGAACAGTTTAATAAAATAAAATATTAATATTTGCCAAAAACAATGATCTATCTCATTTCGATATACATTTATGAATCACCTACTATTTGCCAGAAACAGTGGTGTTTGTTGCTCATTGAGTATGTGTAGTCCTGCCTAGAGAGAAGAAATGACTTTTTTGAATGTTATTACTCAGTTCACTTATTAAGTTTGCCTATGAAAAAAAACAAAACTTTGTAAATTAAAAATTAAATGTTTTGTGTGTATTTATTGAGTTTATTTATATTTTGGTTTTAGTGGTTACTGTTATACTTACACATTTTCTAATGTTCTTTTCCAAGTCCTCTTATTTAACCTGTTACTGTCTGGTTTATCTGGTTTTATTGGTATCCTGTAACTCTCATCTATCACCTGTATTGAGTTTATTCTGTTTCCTTCTCTCTCTTTTCTTCCCTTTTTTAGTTACATTATTTCTACTTTCTCCCAACATATAAAATGTATACTTTAGTCTTTTATATTTATTCCTGTTTTTGTTTTAGTTATAGATGTACATGTATATATTTTTAATGGTCACCCCCATTTTAAAACTCTTCCTCTAAACAATTTTTCAGAAAGACTCGTGGGTACAGAATTCCCTGAATTCTGTGTGTTGAAACAGTTTTTCTGTAGTCTTAATATATTTAAGGGACAGCTTAGCTGGATATAAAAATCCTTGATTGACTCTTTATTTCATTGAGATTTTAAAAATTTGCTGTTTTAGTGTTGCCTTGCTTTACATGTTAGTTTTGAAAAGTCTCATACCACTCTAATTATCTTGCCTTTAAGTTACTTGACTGGATGTTTGGAAAATTTTGTCTTTATTCTTGAAATCTAATGGTTTTACTCTGATATATCTCTAGGTTGCTCATTGTTGGTTATTAATTTTCCCAGGTATCCAATGGGCTCTTTCCATGTCTAGAATCAGGTCCTTTCTTATTTTTCAAAAGTTTTCTGGGACTATAGCTTAAATATTAATTCTGTCCACTTGTATTATTTTTTTAGGGACTCAAACAATATGAATGTTATTCCCCTTTTTCTGTCTTCCTTTTCCATTATTTTCCTCTGTCTCTTTTTACTTCCTTATTATTTCATTTTCATTCTCTTTTACTTTCCTGTCTTTTTTTTTTTTTTTGGTGTCCGTTATTACATTTTCATTTTCATTTATTCTTTCTTGAGAAACCTTTGTCTTCCTTTTTCATTCTTGAGTTCAATTCAGTCTTTTTTTGTTTATTTCTGTTCTTAAGTTTTTGAATTTCAGAATTATGGTAAGTTTTCATATCTTCAGATGCTTGCTTGAGTATACTTAATTCCATTTGTGGTACTAAATTGTTATTTTCTTTTGTTTCATGGTTGGTTTTCCTTTGTGGAATTTTCCTTATTGAAATGTGTTGAAATGTGTTGATTTTCACTTCTGATGTTTGCTAGCTATCTGTTACTCTGTCTCTTATTCAGAGAGAGAGAGTGTGTGTGTTATTATGGTGCTTTAAATAACTCCTGGTATAATAGTGTCCTCTTCCATCAGTATATCAAAGTGCAGATTTATTAGTGGATTTGTTTGGGGGTTGGGGGGCAGGAGTTGTTTTCAGTGGGTTTGTTTTGTGAAGGGATTAGGGATTGTGAGTTCTACTGCTTTGTGCTCTCTTTCAAAACCCTAAATTTTGCCCCTTTTGATTCTTATTCTCTTCATGACTCAATTGCCAAAGGGGCTTCTTTTTTGCCTATTTTCTCCCTTAGAAAGTATGCATTTCATAGAGTGCCCCTTCAAATTTTTGTGCTTTTAAATTCCTCTTCTGATCTACCTGGATACCTATTAAATATTTTCATATTTAGGGTGGACATCATCTTTCTGACAGTGGTTTTAGATTGACCTGAGGACCAGTTACCAGCTTTCTTCTCCTTACCCAACATTTTCTCTCAAACTAACTTTGCCCTCCACAAGGCCTCATGGTGGAATGGCGGTGGGGCATGAATATAAGAAAATCTTGCAGTGGAATTTGGTGATTTTTCTCCTTTTACTTGTAGTTATTTTATAGTTTAAGCATTCTTTTTAATAGCCACTTTCTAAAATATTCTCATGTGGTGTTTAACATTGAACACGGATTAATACAGGAGACTATGCTGTCCTCAACAACTCCTCAGTAGCAAGTTCAGTCTATTTATCAGTGCATTCTTCAATGAAAGACTAAGCACCGAGCTCTCCCTGTGCTGTGCGGCTGCTTCCCACTAGCTATCGATTTTACATTTGGTAGTGTATATATGTCCATGCCACTCTCTCACTTCGTCCCAACTTACCCTTCCCCCTCCCCATGTCTTCAAGTCCGTTCTCTACATCTGCATCTTTATTCCTGTCCTGCCCCTAGGTTCTTCAGAACCGTTTTTTTTTTTTTTTTAGATTCCATATATATGTGTTAGCATATGGTATTTGTTTTTCTCTTTCTGACTTACTTCACTCTGTATGACGGTCTCTAGGTCCATTCCCACCGAGTCTTAACCTGTTCTGAGTTATATTTTCCCTCATCCTTTTTTTTTTCAAAGTTGCCTCATTAATTGTGGAACATGAATTGTGTAGTGTATAAACAAGTAAGCAGACATACAAGTCAGTAGACTGGAGTGCAACTACCTCCTCACATCATTAGTTGTATGACCTTCGGCAAATAGAGCAACCTCTCTGGGCTCTAATTTCCGTATCTGCAGAATGGGTTTATAGATCAAATATTTTTAACTGCAGAACCCTGTTTTCATACTCAGATGCCCAATATATAAATCAGAATAGCAGGATGTGTTCAGGCCAATGCCATAGCTGTAGTGAAACTAATTCTGATTTTTTTTTTAATCTAGATAATATCAGCGCTACCTCTTGGAACAGAGAAACAGAACTCTTTCCTTCACTACAGCCAAGTTTTATATTTTGTGGCGCCCCCCCCCCCTTTTTGCCATTTTCGTAAAGATTTTGAGTTGCTCTGTGATGGAATAAAAGTCTTAAGGGTAATGAGTAGGCATTTCATTATTCTAAATCAGTGGTTTTCATACTTCAGCATGCATCAAAATCACCTAGAGGGCTTGTGAAAACAGTTTGCTGTGTCCCTCCCACACTTTCTCTTTCAGTAGGTCTGGGGGAGGACCAAGAATTTGCATTTTTAGGAAGTTCCAGGTGATACTGAAGCTGCTGATTTGAGAATTACACTTTGAGAACTGCTGTCCTATATCAGTGTTAAATATGCATTTTAGTCAGTTTTCTTATTTTAAAAATTATATCAAATCATGTAACAATAACAGCCAGAAGACAAGTAATATATAAGTGATATATGATACCTGTAAAATAAGATAATTAACATCCAAAGCTTCTAATGTCCTGAAGCTTTCGTATCTAGCAGTAAGGGCTATCTATACCTTTTTGACTTCTTGTGCTACTGTTATGAGTGGATAGATACTAATCTGGCAGCAATCAGGGTTGGCTTCAGCAATAAAGAAATTATTCAAGTCTAAAAGCAATCCTCTCCTTTCGACATGCTGGAAGCACCTAAGAAGAAAATGTCAGAGTCAATATAAGTGCATTTACTGACAGTTTAGCTCTTTTCTATGTCACAGAAAATGGTTTGAAATTTGGCTTTTATCAAAAACAGAAACACTGACCACTCAGAATGATAAAGCAATAGCTTTCAGCTTAGTCATTTTCCATTTATAAAGTAATACTTTTATAGAAATAAATAAGCAATTGTTTATTTTTGCATAGTTGCATTTTCTCCATTTTTGAGCTCAGATTTAAAACAACTCTGTCCAGTAGTAAGGGAGAGAAATCACTACTTTGCATTACATTAAGTAACAACTAAAAGATCACTTCAAGATAAAATATGACCCAAAAGAACAACCATCTCACTGTAGTTTCTTACAGATCACTTGTGTTCTCTATTCCTTCTCTTTCAGAGCCTGGTTTATGTATTTCATAAACTTTCCCATCTTAGATAGAATTTTATGTTTTTTAATTTTTCAGTAAATCCTCAGTTAATTAGTTACATGAATCACAAGTTATAAGTTGCATTTGTGGCTCACTAAAAGTTGTCAATTTCTGGATAAAAGGGACACCGTCCCTCAGAATATCCCTTCCGATTTTTTTTTTTTTTTTTTTTTTTGCGGTATGTGGGCCTTTCTCTGTTTTGGCCTCTCCCACTGCAGAGCACAGGCTCCAGACGTGCAGACTCAGCGGCCATGGCTCACAGGCCCAGCCGCTCCGCGGCATGTGGGATCTTCCCGGACCAGGGCAGGAACCCATGTCCCCTGCATCGGCAGGTGGACTCTCAACCACTGTGCCACCAGGGAAGCCCCCAGATCTTTTTTAAAGTACAACTTCAATATGTACATGTTTTTTATGTTATTTATTGCTTCCAAAATTATTTTAAAAATCATCAAAATGAGACAGTGTTGAAAAGTAGAAATATTTTCTTTAATGAAAATATATTCAAGTTGATCCATATTCAGATATCTTGTTTAATACTTAAAATTTGTTCTTCACATTTGTTTAAAACTATTATAAAGGTAAGTGTTCTTTGGATTGTGCCTTTGTGTTTGTATTATGAAAGAGTCAACTGAGAAAAGCAGTCAAACAAATAATGTGGAAGTTGTTACCACTACAGCATGAATGTACAATTGTATTAACTTTAATCCACAGGAAAAAAATCAGATATGGAAACAAAAAAAAATGTCCATAGCCAGATAGATAAACACACTGTGGTATATCCATGCAATGCAATATTATTCGACCATAAAAAGGAATAAATCTACTACAATATGAATGAACTTCAGAAATGTTATGCTAAGTGAAAGAAGCCAGGCATAAAAGATCACATAATGTATGATTCCATTTATTTGAAATATCCAGAATGGGTAAATCCACAGAAACAGAAAACAGATTGGTAGTTGCCAGGAGCTAGGGACAATGTGGAGTAACTTAATAGCTTTGGGGTTTCTTTTTGAGGGTGATGAAAATGCTTTTGAACTAGATAGAGGTGATGGTTGTACAACATTATGAATATGACCACATGAAATTGTTCACCTTAAAATGATTAGTTTTGTTTTATGTAAATTTCACCTCAATTGGGAAAAAAATATCAGTTAACTTAAAACCTAACTGAATTCCAGAATTTTTGAGATGGAGGGGCTTCTCAAGATGATCCACCCATTCTCCTGTCATGAAGAAACTGAAGTTCATCAAGATTAAATATATCACTTAGGTATTTCAAGGTAGCTTGTCCAAAACCTAGACCAGCATTTGAAATCTTGAATTTCTAGTCCAGTCACTTTTTTTTTAAGCTATGACATGCTGCTCTCTTATCTGCTACTATTTTAGATATTTTAGGGGAAATACTACTCCAGTTGTCACTTATACATAAAAATAACAACAAAGAAACATAGCTTCATTTGTGCCACTTATTAAAAATGCAGGAACAGCAGGTGTTTGTTTCAATAATTTGCCAAAAAGCAGGCCAGAGCTTGAGTTAAAAGAGGATTCTCTGCAATACATCAAAGAAGGCATATATTTTAATTCTAGTCCACAGTTGTCTGGTTTGTGAACCCTTTGGTTCTACCATGATTATGATTCATTTCTGAAAGTTCAAAAAAGTCTTCAAAGGGACTTCCCTGGTCGTCCAGTGGTTAAGACTCAGTGTTTCCAATGCAGGGGATGTGGGTTCAAGCCCTAGTCAGGGAAGTAAGATGTCACATGCCATGTGGGGTGGCCACAAAAAAAAAAAAAAGTCTTCAAACAATTGGTTAGCTTTCTACCACTTGACAATTTTTGTTTCTCCAACAGAGAAGAACGCTCAGGGTATAAAAATTATATAAGTGTTTCTGCCTAGCTTATGGCAGATAGAGGGTCTGTTTTCAACAGTTATCTTCAGAGGCACCTAGGGAGAAGCATTGAGTGGGGTTGAGGGGTGGAGATGGAGAGCAGCAACTACGAAAACAAGATAACTTGTATCCCTTGGAGATTGAGTCTTCTACTCAAGTGTAAGTAACTTGTGTTGATTTAGTGCTAGCCTCAAAATAGTCTGTGTCTCATTTCAGGGGAGGACATTGGGAAATATAATTACAGTTTACCCTTGAGCAATGTGGGAGTTTAGTGGTGCCAACCCATGTAGTCAAAAACCTGCATATAATCAACTATACTCCAATAAAAATTAAAAAATATACCCTGCATATCACTTTACGGTCGACCCTCCACATGCATGCATATGTATCCATGGATTCAACCAACTGGGGATCATGCAGTACTTTCACATGTATTTATTGGGAAAGAATCCACGTATAAGTTGATCTGTGCTGTTAAAACTCTTGTTGCTCAAGGATCAACTGTATATTGTTTTCTCCTCTCTAAGCCCACTTTGACATTCAGTTTCTTCATGCCCTTTATTCTTTTGAGGAAGCTAACTGTCATTATCATACTATATTGGATTTCCTATTAATTTTTCTCTTCAATATTCCTTTTATCTGAGTGGTATTTTTACTTGGTAGTATGTATTTCCTTCTTTTCCTTCAGTTCATGGGTCAGCAGAATATGTCACCTGGGCCAGATTTGGCTCACTGTCTGTTCTTGTGAATAAAGTTTTATTGGAACACAGTCATGCTTATGCTTATATGTATTGTATATACCCACTTTAGTACTAAAACAGCAGAGTTGGGTGGTTGCAGTAGAGATCATATGACCCACAAATCTAAAATACCTACTATTGGGCCTTTAACAGAAAACATTTGGCAATCTTTGCTTTTGTTGTCCAAGTGGAAGGTGAAGAACAGATTCTACAGAGTGAATAAATATTGCCAGCAAAGCAGAGGATATAGGGAAATATAGAATTTTTGCTTAAGGTAGCTAGAAGCTCTGTGTGGTCAGTGTAAAAGTTTCTTGAAGGTGGATCATCAGAGAAAATGTAGACAAGATAGATTACTGTCATAATTACAGGGTTTTTGATGCCATGTCAGAAATTTGAGATGTATTGTTTAGGAAATGAGCCATTTAAGGTTTTTCAGCAAAGGAACTTTGCCAAAAGAGGAAACTCTTGCAGTAATGTTTACAAGGCAAATGAGGGTTGTATTAATGGAAGATTAATACTAATGTTGTATACATATTAATGGGAAAGAGTATAGTTGTAAGAATTTCTAAAGATGTAATTGATAGGACATTTGATTTGGGGACAAAGAGTTAATAATTCTTAGATTCAAACTTCATTGAGCAGAACAGAAAATTGTTTGTACATATTTTGGGAAGTGAAGAACTAATTTTTATGGAAGGTTTAAGTTAATGGAGAAAGATTATAACATTATATAGGATAAGAAACAAATTAAAATTGTTTACTAGGTATCAGCATTACCAAAGTTGTTAGGGCATCCCAGCCAAAGGCAGTTTTTCACTGGCCATATTTTACCTTCAGGGTACCCATTGCTATCATCTAATTGGGGTCCATCTCTTCATAAAATCCTCTTACCTCTGCTCTCCAGAGTGCCACCCTTATACTCCGATTTACTTCTGTTGTCTCATGCAGAGTCAATTACTGACATTTTCTAAATACTATGAATCATGCCCAAGAAGGGCTTTAACTCTCTCAAATAAAAATGCTTATCACGGTATTTTCTTCAACTAGAGCCACAGTTCCCAGACTGTACACTGAGACACCCTACGGTCCTGCAACAAACTCACAAGAGTTCCATAGGGTATTTTGTATATCAGGGTAATGGCATATCTTCAATATCAGATTGTGATGCATTCCTTTGGGATGATGTCCTATCTTTGGGAATGGTTGCTGTAATTAAAAAAAAAAAAATCCTGAAAATCAGTGCAGAACAGGAAATGAGGGTTGCACTATTCAGTTAGAATCCAAGGCTTGAAGAGTTGTGCAGTGCCCATCATCAGCACCATATCCCATTAGTAAGTGTTGTGGTGGTTTTTGAATGAAGTAAAAAAAAATTTTTTTCAGTTTATATACATTATTTTTTCAAACCAGGTATTAAGTTGTTAAGATTATCAGTACTTACTAAGTTGCTCAGACCTGACTGTTACAAAAAATAGAACTGTTAGGTATTTCTTAGGGCACCATGTAAAAGTTACTTATTCACTAAGGGTGCTGTGAACTGAGAAAGTTCAGATTCTTTGAGCTAGAGAGTTGTCCAAGTCTAAAATAAATATACTCTTCCTTTAACATGTGAAAATGCAGCAGTCCTTTCCCCCCCCCCAAAAAATAGCATTTCATGGAGTCACAGATGTAGAAAACAAACATGGGGTTACTGGGGGGGAAGGGGGGAGGGATAAATTGAGAGATTGGGATTGACATATACACACTACTATATATAAGATAGATAACTAATAAGGACCTACTGTATAGCACAGGGAACTCTACTCAATACTCTGTAATGACCTATATGGGAAAAGAATCTAAAGTGGATATATATACATGTATAACTGATTCACTTTACCGTACACCTGAAACTAACAAAACATTGTAAATCAACTATACTCCAATAAAAATTAAAAAAGAAAAGAAAAATAACAAAAAACAAAATAGCATTTCAGTTACATGGGAATTTATGTAGAATCTCAGTAAGAATTTAATCAGATATTTTTAAATTATCTGTACACTGTACACTGTTCTTTGTGCTGTAGCAAACATAAAAATAAAAACTACTCTTGCCCTTAAGGTTACAATGAAGTTTGGGAGGTAAGACAAATGCAAGTTGCTTATATTAATAAAATAAATACCCTTGGTTATTTATTTCATAATACGTATTACGGAAGTTCAAAGAAGAACGAATACATGTGTTAGTGGGAATGCAGTAAGACTTTGTGGGATGAAAGTTCGATTTTAAGTGGACCTTGATGGAGGGGTGAAATTCCAACAGGTGGAGGTAGTGGATATTTCAGATAGAAGAAACAACATAAAGACTCAGAAGATTTATTTGGGGGGAAGCAAATCATTCTGTATGACTGAAGCAAGGACATACATTGTAGAGTAATAGAGGTTACAGCTGGTGTGCTCTGTACATTGGAGTACTATTGTGGAGAGCTTTGAATGCTGGGGTGTGAGGCATTTGGATTTAATTTACTAGTAAAATAAGAGTGATTAGGGTGATTAATCTGTCAGCAGGATATAGGATGATTAAATCAAGGAGAGAGAGAAGGCAGGGAGAGCTTTTGGAAAGGGAATGATGGATCTTGTTTTATGTATTTGTATTTCAAAGGAAATACCAAGCTCTATATTCAAGTTAAAAATCATAATTTTGATAAGCATTAGAACTAAGAGCTATAACGTAGAACTCAACATTAATGGAAAAACAAAACGTTCTAATGCTCTTGATATTACTACAGAAGTAATGTTAATACAATGTTAATATGTATGGAGTGCATGCTACATACCAGGCATTGTATTAAGCATTCATTTAATTTTCACACCAACCTTAATAGCCATTACTATTCCCATTTTTTAGATGAGAACAATGAGACGTAGGGAAGTTACATAGCACAAGTCATGTATCTAGTAAGTACCAAGACTGGCAAAACTGTTAAAAATAAGTATACTAGTTTGTTTAAACTCTGTGGTGCTGAGAATTGAGTGAATCCATCTCAGATCCTGACGGATTATTATTATATGGCTTAGGTATGGCTCCTCTTATTATTTTAGTTTTTCCTATCATTCCTGATCCCTAATCCTATTCTCCTCCCCACCATGGGTACTCCAATGTGTTTGATATGTGTCCTGCATCCTTGAAAAGTGTATCATGATGTTTTAGGTATTGCGCACATGTGTGTACATTATACAGAACATATAAAAGGATGAACTATATACAATATGATGTATATGTTTCTAATATATTACTTTAAATCTTTATATAATAGTGTGCATTCACCACATTTTCTGTATCCTTCCCCTAGAAATAGACTCCCAGAATGCCTCACACTCCCTTTTACTTTCAGCAAAGCTGTGATAAATATCCTCATGTATGTCCCCCTAAAACCCATCTTCTTTCTACTATGTCTTGCTGCCTCCTATTACATGCTTTTTGAGGTGTTTATTTCGGATGGAAGAAAAGCTGACATCTATGTTCATGGTATAGGTAAGATTGCAGGTTTTTTAATCCTGAAAAAGATTAAAATATATGTGGAATAGGTGATTTCATTGATGCTTCCAAAAGGAGCCACACAGGCAGGAAGATCTAGGTGAATTATCCTCTTCCACTGATGCATTATATTCAGTCAGTGGTAACATAAGCATTACAGCATCACTAGTATATTTGTTCTGGCTTTCTTCTTGTAGTGATTCTTTTGCTGTCATTACTATGAAGTAGTGCATATCATAACATTGTAATAGTAAACAATTTATACATTATCTTAATGTTTGTCAAAGTCATTTTCCTTACAAGCAAATAGGAAGTATGTTTTATAATAATTCACATTTGGGGCTTCCCTTGTGGCACAGTGGTTAAAAATCGCCTGCCAGTGCAGGAGACACAGGTTCAAGCCCTGGTCTGGGAAGATCCTGCATGCCACGGAGCAATTAAGCCCATGTGCCACAACTGCTGAGCCTGCGCTCTAGAGCCCGTGAGCCACAACTGCTGAAGCCCGCATGCCTAGAGCCCGTGTCTGCAACAAGAGAAGCCACCACAGTGAGAAGCCCACAAACCTCAACAAAGAGTAGCCCATGCTCACCGCAAGTAGAGAAAGCCCACGCACGGCAACAAAGACCCAACGCAGCCAAAAAAAATAAATAAATCGTATTTGATCCTCACACTCCTACAAGGAAATAGATTTTATACTCTATAAGAGTTTTGCAAAACATGTACGACTCATTAAAGGGAAGAAAACTTGCTATATGGTTTTTGTATTTGTTATTTTTGGCTTCTAATTTATTCTTTCTCTCAACCCATTGTCTTGACTAGTATTACTATGGCATGGAAAACATACTAATTACGTTCTTTAGAATAGACAACTGTGGTACATCTTGAGATACACCATCTGGTACTCTCAGCCATCTCTCATCAGTTATAGTCGAGGTTTAGTGGGGTTCTCTAGTTGTCCTAATATTTTTCTGTTACTATACATTCTTATTTATTTTCTCTTTTGCTTCTATGAATAGTGGTTTATATTTACTAAAGTCACTTCATATTTAGTTTGTTCCTTTTTAAGCTATCTACTTGAAGAAATAATAGACTTACTCCCAGCTCTTGATCTGTTCTTACTCTTGTTTTTTGAACTAAACTTCTCACTATTTATAAACATCTTTTCTTTGAACAAAGATTTAATTCAAGTGAACAAAATATTTTTATCTTTTAAATAATTTTTATCAGAGAGTAATCAAAGCACTTCACTGAAATTTGAAAAATAAAAATATTAAAATTATCCATAATTTTTCTACTGAAATTTAACCATTTTTGCTTTTGTTATATTCTCTTCAGTTTTCTTTTCCTATTGATATAATATAGTTTATAACCATATTTTGTACTTACTACTTGTATATCTTACGTTTCATTTAACATTTGTGTATTATAAACATTTTCCACTTTGCCACTTATTTTCATAATCATCACTTTTATTATTTTCAAAGTATTCTCTAGAATAGCACTATCCAATGGAAATATAAAACAAGCCACATAAACAATTTTAAATTTTCTAGTAGCAACATTAAAAAAGTAAAAAGAAACAGCTAAAGTTAATGTTAATATATTTTATTTAACTTCAGATATCTAAAATAATTCTCATTTCAACATGTAATCATATAAAATTAATGATATTTTAACATTCTTTTTTTATACTGTCTTTGAAATTGGTGTCTGTTTTACATTTATAACACAGCTCAGTCACTAAATTGTCAACAGTCAAAATGAAATGTAGCCTACCAAAACAATAAAATTGTGTTTAGCAGAAAAATATTTTACATTCCTTCCATTTTGAATTTTTTTTCAATTAAATTAAATTAAAATTCAGTTCCACAGTCACACTAACCACATTCCATGCGCTCATTGGCTACATGTGGCTTTTTACATTTAAATTACAATTAAATAAAATTTGAAATTCAGGTCTTCAGTTGCACTAGCCACATTTTAAATGATCAATAGCCAGGGACTTCCCTGGCGGTCCAGTGGTGAAGACTCTGCACTTCCATTGTGGGGGGTGTGGGTTTAATCCCTGGTTGGGAAACTAAGATTCCACATGCCACGTGGCACAGACAAAAAAAAAAGAAACAAACAATAGCTCCCACCTCTTAAAGACCATAGATATGTGAAAAGAAAGATAGGCTGTAAAGTGTTTACCACAGTGCCTGGCATAAGGAAACACCCAATAAATGTAGAGCTATAAATAAAGAATTTATAAATAATAAATATTTTTTAAAAAAATAAATGATCAGTAGCCAGATTTAGAACGGGTATATATGCCAGTTCTTACTTGACTATTTATTCCTCTATTATTGAATATATTGTTCCTAGGTTTTCAGTCAGATGAATAGTATACTGATATGTTCCTAAATGAATATTTTCCATATTTTGGATTATTTCCTTAAGGTAGACTCTCAGAAGTAGAATTATTGGGTCAAAGAATATGAATTTGTTTATAGCTCCTCGTGTGTATTTTCAACTTATTTTCTGGAACAAGTGTCAGTTTCACTCCCATCAGCGGTATTAATATATTAATTTCACCAGCCTTTCTTCATAATCAAGTTACTACCACGTTTCTTTTTTTTATATTTTATGTATTTTATTTTTTTAATTGAAGTATAGTTGATTTACAATATTACATTAGTTTCAGGTGTATGACATAGTGATTATATATTTTAATAGATTATGCTTCGTTTAAAGTTATTACAAAACAATGGCAGTATTTCCCTGTGATGTACAATATGTACTTGCCTGTATACATCTATATATATATATGTATATATATATATATATATTTTTTTTTTTTTTTTCTTTTTTTAAACGGTAGGCTGACCTCTCACTGCTGTGGCCTTTCCCGTTGCAGAGCACAGGCTCTGGACGCGCAGGCTCAGCGGCCATGGCTCACGGGCCCAGCCGCTCCGCGGCATGTGGGATCTTCCCAGACTGCGGCACGAACCCGTGTCCCCTGCATCGGCAGGCAGACTCTCAACCACTGCGCCACCAGGGAAGCCCAATAAATTACTTATGTTTGTTTTTTGTTTTTGTATTTGTTTTTTTGGCGGTACGCGGGACTCTCACTGTTGTGGCCTCTTCCGTTGCGGAGCACAGGCTCTGGACGCGCAGGCTCAGCGGCCATGGCTCACGGGCCCAGCCGCTCCGCGGCATGTGGGATCTTCCCGGACAGGGGCACGAACCCGTTTCCCCTGCATCGGCAGGCGGACTCTCAACCACTGTGCCACCAGGGAAGCCCTCTATATATTTTATACATAGTAGATTGTATCTCTTAATCCCATATCCCTGTCTTGCCCCTCCCCCCTTCCATTTCCCCACCAGTAATCACTGTTGTGTTTTTATATCTGCAAGTCTGTTTCTGTTTTGTTATTACATTCATTTTATTTTTTAGATTCCACATATAAGTGATAACATAGAATATTTGTCTTTCTTTGTCTGACTTATTTCACTAAGTATAACTCTCACTTGGTCTGTCCACATTGTTGCAAATGGCAGAATTTCATTCCTTTTTATGGCTGAGTAATCTTTATCCATTCATCAGTTGATGGACACTTAGGTTGCTTTCATATCTTAGCTATTGTAAATAATGCTGCTGTGAACATTGGGGTGCATTTATCTTTTCGAATTAGTGTTTTTGTTTTCTTCAGATATATATCCAGCTCTGGAATTGTAGGATCATATGGTAATTGTATTTTTAGATTTTTGAGAAACCTCCATACTGTTTTCCATAGTGGCTGTACTAATTTACATTTCCACCAACAGTATACAAGTCTTCCTTCCCTCCACATCGTTGCCAATATTTGTTCTTTGTAGACTTTTTGATGATAGCCATATTGACAGATGTGAGGTGATATCTCATTGTGGTTTTGATTTGCATTTCTCTAATAATTTGCAGTATTGAGCATCTTTTCATGTGCCTGTAGATCTGCATATCTTCTTTAGAAAAATGTCTATTCACATCTTCTGCCCATTTTTTAAATCGGATTGCTTATTTTTTTGATATTGAGCTGTATGAGGTCTTTATATAACATTTTGGATATTAACACCGTATCAGTAATATCATTTGCAAACTTTTTCCATTCAGTAGGTTGTCTTTCCATTTTGTCAGTGGTTTCCTTTGCTGTATTAAAGCTTTTAAGTTTAGTTAATTCCCATTTGTTTACTTCTGCTTTTATTTCCTTTGCTTTAGGAGACAAATCCAAAAAATATTGCAGTGATTTATGTCAAAGAGTATTCTGCCTTTGTTTTTCTCTAGTAGTTTTTTGGTATCCAGTCTTACATTTAGGTTAATCTATTTTGAGTTTATTTTTGTATACAGTGTTAGAGTCTGTTCTAATTTCATTCTTTTACATGTAGCTGTCCAGTTTTCCCAGCACCACTCATTGAAGAGACTGTCTTTTCTCCACTGTATATTCTTGCCTCCTTTGTCATAGGTTAATTAACCATAAGTGCATGGGTTTCTTTCTGGGCCCTGTATTCTGTTCCATTGATCTATGTGTCTGTTTCTGTGCCGGTACCATACTGTTTTGATGACTGTAGCTTTGTAGTATAGTCTGAAGACAGGGCTCATGATTCCTCCTGCTCTCTTCTTCTTTCTCAAGATTGCTTTGGCAATTTGGGGTCTTTTGTAGTTCCATATAAATTTTAGGATTATTTGTTCTAGTTCTGTGGAAAATGCCTTGGGTTGTTTGACAGAGATTGCAATGAATCTGTAGATTGCTTTGGGTAGTATGGACATTTTGACGATTTTAATTATTCTAATCCATGAGCACAGACTACCTTTCCATTTTTTTTGTATTATCTTCAGTTTCCTTCATCAGTGTTTTATAGTTTTCAGAGTGTAGGTCTTTTACCTCCTTGGTTAAGTTTATTCCTGGGTATTTTGTTTTTTTGTTTTTTTGGTTTTTTTGGTATTTTGTTTTTGATGTGATTTGAAATGAACAGTTTCTTGTCTTTTCTTTTAGTATTTTAAATATTTCAATTACTTACATTCCCCCATGTTTAAACTACCCTGAGAAATCCTCAGTGTGGCTGAATGAGAAATCTACATACTTGAGATTTCCAGGCTTTAAGTCTGGCTCTGATAAAAATGGTTCTTTGGCTCTGTCTTGGTCTTTCCCCTTTCCTCCTATTCCTGCCTTTTTTTTCTGTTTCAGTTTCCATTTTAATGGATAAAATTGTCTCACTTCACCCTTAATTCTGATTAATATTATCCAGTCTCTAAGTGTTAGAATCTACTTTGCTTTTCGTTGGTCCTAGGGCCAAAGAGTAGCAGCGCTAACTCTTGTATCTACTGAAATCCCTATTTTGAAAATTACAAGATTTTTGTTGATTATATAGAGTATTTTTCTAAACTACAGCTCTATAAATTATTGGCCTGTTTTTATTACAAACCTGTTACTTGAAAAAAAATTTTTTTATAACAGTTTTGTTTTGGTGATACGATGGTCTGGAACATGTGGCCTAGCAAAGGATATAAATCTAGAAAGAAAAATTATGGTTGGCATCGATTTTAAGTCTGTGCACTCTAAGCACAAATCCTAAATTGTTTAAATACTAAATATTTACTTAAAGAAAAACAAGAAACCATTCAAAAATGGAATTAATTTAAATTGTGAATTTGCCTCAGTTAAAAGCTGATGGTTTTTTGTGTATTCTTTGTAAAATTAAGAAAATGGAAGTTCTACTGTCCACATCACAATTCTCTTGTGTTGCATTTTAAAGTAAAATACACATACAACATACACATTTGGAATGAGGCCAGATTTAGACTCTGGGGCATACTGTTCTGTACCTTAAATTACAATCAGATGTATTTTAGCACAGATCAAATTTTCAGTCTGAAGTTGGTGAGAAGCCTAATTATTTGACCAGGTTACTATTTATGTAAACCATTCTATGGCTGTCTGTGGTTAATCCACAGCTGGCAGAATGCTAGCTCTGGGAGGTTTTTATTTCATGCTGAAACAGTTTGGGGAGAAACAGGGGGAGGGGGGAGCTTTAAACTCTCCTCATTAAATGAAAGACTAAAAAGCAAGTACATACATATTACTATGGAGACAAGATGCTATAGAAACTGTTCATTTTAATTCTCCAAGTGACATAAATAGCAAAGCAGCTTGTATGCTCATAGTTTGCAAGTGACATGGTATTTGGTTTAGAAAGTAAGATGAAAACATTAAATGATGTTACCTAAGACTAAGACATGTTTCCTTTTAGAACAGTTGAATATTGGTAAAGAATTAATGGCTTAGAATTTTTAAATGATGAGAAAATTTTATGTTACTGTGATAGGAAAATGTTTTTATTAGAATTTCATTAGCAGTACTTTAGTAAAAGACAATTATAGTATAAAATTCTCTTAATATTTCAGAATTTGTAAGCGCAAGAAACCCTTCAAAGGTGGATCCCAGTACACATGACTCCTGCCAGAAAATTAATTTTTTAGTGTTCTTTTAATATTCATTTTGAAGTTTGAAAATAATAGAAAAATAATCTTGTTTCTCTTTAAACTCTTTGAGTTTGCAAGATAGAAGTGGTTAGTCCCTCAGTTATAAGTGAATATTTCAATAGCTTTTTTGTAACTTTTAAAAGAAGTTTCCTTTACACTTTGATGGTTATTTCTAACATAAGGTAGCTCTTCTCTTCTCGTTCCCATTTCCCTACTTCCTCTGGTTCCTTGCTCTAATTATCCTCCCTCTCTTGCTTCTTCATTCTTCTGTTTCTCCAGTAGATCCTTCATTGAAGAGCAGAAATGCTTAAACTTTCCCTGTTCTTAAAAACAACTCTCCTACTCCCCTTCTGCCACTAAAATTATCTTTTTGCTCTTTTTTTCTCTGTTATCTACTAAAACTAGGGTAATTATCTCTGGAGTCACTTGAATTCAAACTCCATCACACATAAGCTCTAGGATCTGGGAAACCTTTCTTAATTTTCCTGTCTTGCCTTCTTTATTCATAAAAAGAGAATAATAACAGTATCCACCTCATAGGTTTATGTAAGGAAAAAATGATAACCAAGTTGATATACATAGAGCTTTTAGTATAGTGCCTGGGTTGTAAGAATGGCTCAGTGAATTTTAGATGATTCTATTATTATTCACTGATAAAACTCCCCAAATAATTTATCTTTACCCTTACTTTCTCACCATTCCTTTTTAAACAACTATCTGTTTTTACCTTCATACCTTAAGTACTTTCTCCTAACCATCAAATCCTGTGACTTTGGCTCAGTCCTTTCCTCTCTACCCATTGATAGCTTCGGTGCCTTTAAGTATCTTCTTAAAGTTTCCCTTGTTGGGTTTCTCTGTCATGGCTTCTGTTCTTCTTGTGTGCCTTCCTCTTGTACTCTACTTTTTTCCTTTCCTCTGTCCCCTGATTTTGGTTCTCCTCTATTCTGTCCTTTGCCCTCTTCTTTTTCTACCTTTCTTTCTTGGTAATTACAACTCCTCTTTTACCATCACCTTCTTCCATGGCCTTTCTCCTGAGTCCAGCTTTCTGATATATTTGGAAGTCCTTTAACACCTCAAATGTAGTATGACCACAACTAAACACTCTCTTTGACGTCTAAGCCAGGTCTTGTTCTGTATTTTTCTATTTTTTTTCTTTGTTTTTTTTGTTTTTTGGCCATGCCACACAGCATGTGGCATCTTAGTTCCCTGACCAGGGATCAAACCTGTGCCCCCTGCATTGGAAGCGCAGAGTCCTAACCACTGGACCACCAGGGAATTCCTGGATTTTTCTATTTCTATTAATAGTAGAACCAGATTTAAAATCATAGTAATCTTTTGACTCTTTTTTCTTTGTCTCCCACATCTTAAACAATTGCTAAGTCCAGTATGTAATACTCCCAGTATGATTTCCTTTTACAAAGCCGAAAGCAGGCTTTTATTGACTGTTGCTGTCCAGAGTAACGTTCCCTTGAATTCTCCTATTAAGCTTGTTACTCCTTTCTTTCAAGGAAAACTTCATTACCCTTCATTCATCCCCACTCCACCTAATAGACTCCTGAACTGCCACTCAAGGCCCTTCATGTTCTTACCTCAGCTGGGCTTCCAAACTTTTATCTTCTTTTGCCCTTTGTGTACTCCTTCATTTCCTTGCACATCATCCAAACCAGATTTCCATATAAGCATCCATGTTTTTGCTTATACTTTATTGCATCTAGAAAGCGTAAATATATATTTTAAAAGACTTACTAATGTTTAAGATACAGATAAATAGTATTTTTAAATATAGCTTTCCTGACAATAAGAATCCAAACTGTTTGTAAGAAGCTGTAAGGATCTAATCTGCCTTCATTACTATTTGTCTGATTTAAAAGTAATTATTGTCCTGAATGAGACCTTTCAAATATTTTTTCTTATGTAGATTCCTAGAATTCTTTCAGTATTGAATATACAAATCTAATATGAAATAAATAATGTCTTATTCTCTAATGTAATGGCATATATCAAGCATATAGTACTCATGTGATAAACTTTTCTCCTCATCAAATTCTTTTTTCTGCCTTGCATTTTATAATTGTATTTTTAAGGTTTACATTATATAGGCTTTTGTATTTTGTATAGGTTTCTTTTATTCTCACTGAGAGTGACTATGTGGAGATAGCATTTCTAATTTCCCTTCCTTTTTTTCTTTATCCAGGGTTTTTTTCTCACAGTTTCCCCAGAGTCAGTTTTAAAAGTGGCTCACCATGCTTCTGAAAACAACAGAATTTTCACTTTGAATCTGTCTGCACCATTTATTAGTCAGTTCTACAAGGAATCATTGATGAAAGTTATGCCTTATGTTGACATACTCTTTGGAAATGAGACGGTGAGTAATTTTTTTTTTAAAGTACCTGGTTTGTTTGGTTTCTCTTTGTGTATATGTTTAGAAATATATAAATAAAAACTGTGTACTTGAGAATTAAGTAAAACTGCCTCAGTTTGGACCACTCTAACTCAGTATTTTTAGTATTTCCTTCAGAATATACTAATTTCTTACACAGTAAAAAATTAGTCTTTTAAAGGATTAGGTTATTCAGGTTTATAATTTACATGTAGTAAAATTCACTCTTCTTATACATTTCTGTGAGCTTTTGCAAATGCATACCTGTCATGTGACTGTGACCACAAGCAGGATAAAAAACATTTTCATCACATTTATCAGTCAACCCTTGCCCTCATCCTTAGCCCTTAACATCAACCTCAAATAACCTTAATTAAAAAGAAAATGAGGAGGAGCCTTAACAAAAATAAAAAGCATTGGAGAGCACACAGAAAACTCTTTAATAAGAGCTCACATTTGTAAAACATATGTAAAAAAGATGGAAAGCATTTATAGAACCAGGGAACAATGCTAAAAGTTTGGCAGAGACATTGAAGAATAGAAAAGAATAGAGGCCCAAGAATAATTAGGTTTGCAGAAAATGCTGATGATATCAAAATGGTCTTCATTGTTTAAAAAACTCCAAAAGTACAGTCAACAGAAAAAGTAATTGGACTTCATCAAAATTAAAAACTTTTGTGCATCAAAGGACACTATCAGGAAAGTGAAAAGACAACCCATGGATGGTAGAAAATATTTGCAAATAATATATCGGTTCAGGGATTAGTATCCAGAATATATATCTTAACAACTCAAATACATCTCAACAAGAAGAAAACAACCTAATCTAAAAATGGTCAAAGGACTTAAATAAATATTTCTTCAAGGAAGATATATCAAAACAAAGGGCCAATAAGCATGTGAAAAGATGCTCACCATCAGTAATCTTAGAGAAATGCTTATGAAACCAAAGTAAGATATTACTTGACACCCAGTAGGATGGCTGTTTTCAAAATTAAAAAATGATAAATAACAAGTGGAGAAATGGGAACTCTTGTGCATAGCTGCTGGGAATGTAAAATGGTGCAGCTGCTGTGGAAAACAATTTGGTGGTTGTTCATAAAGTTAAAAAGAGAATTATTACCATATGATCCAGCAATTCCACTTCTAGGTATAACCAAAAAACCTTCAAAGCAGGGATTCAAATGCTTTTACACCAATGTTTAGCAGCATTATTCACAATAGCCACAAGTTGGAAACAAACCAAATGTTCTTCAACAGATGAATAGATAAATAAAATCTGGTATATACATACAATGGAATATTATTCAGCCTTTAAAAGGAATGAATTCTGTTACGTGGTACAATATGAATGAATCTTGAAAACATTATGTTAAGTGAAATAAGGCAGATACAAGCAGACACCTATTGGGTTTTCCTATAAGGATTCCTCTGAAATGAAGTATCTGGAATAGAAAAACTCATAAAGAAGGACAGCAGAATAGTGGTTACTAGGCACTGGGGGAAAAGGGGAGTTGGGAGTTAGTTAATGAGTACAAAGCTTCTATTTGGGATGAAAAAAAGTTCTGGAAATGGATAGTGGTGATGATTGCACAACATTGTGAATATATTTAATGTCAGTGAATTTAACACTTAAAATTGTTAAAGTGGTAAAATTTTACTTTATGTATATTTTACCACAATTTAAAAAATTGATTGATTCTACAAATTGGTAAAGTTTGACTAGAAGTTAGTACTGTATAGATTATTAAAGAAATTATTTTTCCCTACCTAGAAGAGGAAGTAGTAAAATTACAAGCTACTACCTGGTTACAAGTCATGTCAGGATAACTTTTTACTTTTTTTGTACGATTGCTATTCATATGAATTCAACAGATATGTAGTACCTATTATGGCAGACCAATAAACAGTAGATGTATAGTATATTTGAGATGATTTGTCATAATATGGATTATAGAATAATAAATATTGGATACAGGGCAATTAGATATATTTGATAGTTTACTGAACCAGTCTCAAAAAGTCCTCCGATAAATTAATAGATTTCTAGTGATATGCTTCAGTGTTTGCTCAAGTAAACTATCAGTGATTCAGATAAAGCTGTATTTGTAGATAAGGCAAACGCACAGAATGTAAATAATGCAACACGTTAATAGATACCAAGTAAATTGAATGTCAAAATGAGACTTTAAACAATTTTAATAGTTTGGAAATACCAATTAAGTGATGAAATTTAATGAGGATAAATCAAATGATACCATATTTGATTATAAAACAAATATGTTATTATGAGCTTTATCTCTTTAATCTCATATTTCATTGTTCTCCTTGAATACTCAAGTAATAATAAACTATCTTCGGTTCTCTAGGAAAACAAGGGACATTTCATTTCTAAATTGCAATGAAGTGTGAAATATATTTCTCAGGGAATACATACAGGATTGCTTTGTCCTTCTCCCCCTTTCTCCCTCAAAAGAAAAAAACAAAAAAAAAAAAGAAAAAAACAAACAAATCTACTGTGCTTAATATAAATTCTCAAAATGTCAGCACTTAGCTAAAACCAAACACACTTGACTCTTATTTTCTACCTAGTGCCACTTTCCTTTTCATAGGATTGTGTACTACTAATGATGTTTTAAAGCTTTTCTGATAACCTCAGAAAGTATATTTTAAAAAAAGAAGAAGAACTTGTCCACCAAGTCTATCTCTTCACAGATAATGAAGGACAGTGATCCTTGTGAGACAAGAAATAAATGAGATGAGCCCTATGATTAACCCAACTTACCACTTGAAGAGAATTTCTAGGCCATTGCACAGAGGAGAACCCACGTAGAGCTTGGCAGTCTCTTTGAACTGAAGAGATGGAGCTGGAAGTTCAGGAAATCTAACAGCTAGCCAGCTGGAGTTTGCAATTCATAGTACCCGAAAGGAAAGAGCTGCATAGAGAGAGAACACAGGAGATTTGCAGAGTCCCACCCAAGTCTTTCAGCTGAGTACTTGATCAGCTGTGAGGAAACTAATGAAGGCTGGGCAAAGAACCACCTGAGAAGATACTAGCAAATAATCTTCAGAGTGCACAGAGAGCCTGTAACCATTCTTATTCTACTAGCTAGAGTAGAGAACCTCATAATTCATGAGCTTCAGAGTACTTAGAGCACCACTGGTGCAAAATTAGTCTAGAGTGAGGCTCCTTTTGTCCCTCCTAACAATATTATCCCAATATGCATACAGTGCCTTGTATTGGGTTAAAGAAATTCCCTTCTATTCTTAGTAATCTGAGGGCTTTTTATCTGGAATGGATGTTGGATTTTGACATTTTCCCCCCGTGATTTTAGCAAATTCAATCCAGTAATAGGATAATTCATCATGACCAGGACTGTAGGGTTGGTTTACCAATCAATATAATTCACCTTTGTAAAAATAAAAAACATCACCATCTTAATAGACACAGAAAAGAACCTATGTCAGAATCCAACATCCATTCCTGATAAAAAGCCCTCAGAGTACTAAGAATAGAATGGAACTTCTTCAACCCAATACAGGACATCCACAAAAAATGTACAGCTAATATCATACTTAATGATTAAAAGCTGAATGCTTTCCTCTAAGATCAGGGACAAAGCAAGGATGTTCACTCTTTCCACTTTTATTCAGCATTGTACTGGAGGTTTTAGTCAGTACTAATAAGGTATGAAAATCATCGAGATTAGAAAGGAAGAAGAAAAACTGTCTCTGTTACTAACACCGTGATCATCTTTGTAGAAAAATCTTTTGAAATCTACAAAGAGCTATTACAAATAAAAATGAGTTCAGCAAAGTTGTGGGATACAAGATAAACACACAAAAACCAGTTGCATTTCTATATAGTAGCAGCAAACACGCAGAAATTGACATTTAAAATTACTATTTCCATTACTATGAAAAGATATAACATACTTTGGGATGAATCTAATAAAAGATATACAAAACCTGTATACTGAACACTGTAAAACATTGTTGAGAATAATTAAAGAACTAAGTAGAGAGAGAGGGCATGTGCATGGATTTTAACTCTATTGTGAAGATGTCAGGTCTCACATTGGTCTTTGGATTCAACATAATTTAATTTAAAATTCCAACAGGTTTTTTGTTTGTTCATTTTCTAGAAATCAACAAGCATATTCTAAAATTAATATGGAAAAACACTGGACTAAAATAGTCAAACCAACTTTGAAAAAAAAATCAGAGGACCTACACTACATGGTGTCAGGACTTATAAAGCTACAGTAGTCAATACAGTGTGGCAGTGCTTAAAGATAGGCAAATAGATCCATGGAACAGAGGAGATAGTACAGAAATAGACCAACTGTTGATTCTTTAACAAAATTTCAGTAGCAATTCTGTAAATAATAGTCTTTTTAACAAATTATGCTATAGCAATTGAATATCCATATCCAAAAAAGCAAAACTTCAGCCCATACAACATGCAACAACTATTCAGGTGTCCAACATTAAAAAGTATGACTATACAAGATATTTGCACAAGCTGATAGAACTGTCATACACTGCTGGTGAGAATGCAAAATGGTACAAGTACTTTGAAAAATAGTTTTCCAGTTTCTTACAAAGTTATATATAACCCACCATATGACCTAGTTGTCCCCCCGCAAGAGAAATGAAAGTATATGTACATATAAACACATACACAAATGCTTGTAGGAACTCTTATTTGTAATATCCAAAGTCTAGAAGCAACTCAGTGTCCATCAACTGGTGACGGGATAAGCAAACTGTGGTATATCTATACGCAAGAATACTAGTCCATAAAAGAAATGAAGTATTTATACATGCACCAACATGGATGAATGTCAGAAGATTTATACTGAGTGAAAGATGAGCTGCCAGACAAAAAGTACATTCTGTGTAACTCCATTTAAATTAAATTCTAGAGAATTCAAACTGTAGTGACAGAAAGCAGATTCATGGTTGCCTGGGAAGGAGTTGTGCTGTGAGGCAGTGATCACAAATGGGCATAACAAAACTTTTGGACGTAATGAATGTGTTCCTTATCTTGATTGTGGCTGTAGTTTCAGGACTTTATGCATGTGTCAAAACTTATCTAATTAGATACTTTAATTTGTGCAGATCATTATATGTGAATTATACCATATAAAGCTTTTTTGAAAGAATACATACTGTGTGATTCCATTTACATAAGTTTAAAAATGGGGAAAATTAGAGTTGTTCATATAAAAAGCTCTAAAGAACCAATGTTAAATGAAAACGTGAGGGACTTCCCTGGTGGTCCATAGAAAGTACTGCTGACCTGTGAAAACCACAGGGGGTTGGGTTGCCACCTCTAAAGGCGATAAAAATTCTGCATATGATTTATAGTCGGCTCCCTGTACTCATGGTTCCACTGCACCTGAGGTTCCAACCAACGGCAGATCCTGTAGTTCCGTAGTATTTACTGTTGAAAAAAATCTGCATATAAGTGGACACGTGCAGTTCAAACTGGTGGTGTTCAAAGGTCAACTGTGCTGAGTTTTTGTTAGGTAGTGTTGAAGGTGTTCTTAGCAGTATTGATATTATTCCTCTCTTAAGTTTCACTTAACTAACTTGCTTGAATAACATGTACTCTCCATTCCCTTGATAAAACATAATAAATAGTTCCAAGTGAATAAGGAAAAACTATTATGCTATTAGGCTGTTCTCTGATAGACCAACTTCTCTTCCTACAAATTTGCTTTTAATGATTATATAATCTGATAAAATAGAATAGAGTGCAAATAGAGTGAGAATTAGTTTAATGAATTAAGTTTGGGTACAAAACTCAGTAAAGACAAATTGCTTTAAAAAGTTGTTCTTGAATTAGGTGTGGGCATGAAAAGTTTTAAAGATTAAAGGAAGAAGAACCTATAAATAGCTGCACTTGGGAGTACTCCATAGAAGTCTTCAAGTTTTGACTCTCCTTTAAAGAAACTAAAAGTGAAATTCATAAACCATGAATTATGGATCTGATTCTATAAGAAAGGCTCTAGAATATCAGTCAGCATACACACATTAAAAGTCTTGACCCTACTTTAAATATTAGCAAATGATACATCAATATATATTAATAAAATGTTTATAGAATTTTTAAATTAAATTTTTAAAATTTAATCAATTTGCTGATTTATTAGCTAACTACTGTTCCTTCCATTTCCTTATACGTAAAGTGAAGGATTTGTGTAGAAATACTAGAAGATCTTTTAAATTTTTTGTTAGAGCCTAAAAATGTTTTTTACAAAAACTGTGGATTCATTTTTCTCAGATGTTCTAATAGTCAGTAACACTGACCAATTTTACTATAAATCAGCAAGTCCTTGTTCTGAAATCTAGAATAATATAATCCCAAACATTAATTTTAGATAGTTATTCTTTTTTTTTTTTTTAATATCCAGCTCTTTTTTTTTTTTTTTAGTTGTTGGGGGTAGGAGTTTAGTAATTTATTTATTTATTTTTGCTGTGTTGGGTCTTCATTTCAGTGCGAGGGCTTTCTCTGGTTGTGGCAAGCGGGGGCCACTCTTCATCGTGGCGCGCGGGCCTCTCACTATCGCGGCCTCTCTTGTTGCGGAGCACAAGCTCCAGACGCGCAGGCTCAGTAGTTGTGGCTCACGGGCCTAGTCGCTCCGCGGCATGTGGGATCTTCCCAGACCAGGGCTCGAACCCCTGTCCCCTGCATTAGCAGACAGATTCTTAACCACTGCGCCACCAGGGAAGCCCAATAGTTATTCTTTTCATTGTTAACAGGCTCAACTGTAATGCCTTACAAGCTAGATTTTTTTTTCTCTTCTTTCACCCCTACTGTTTCTTTTCTCTGTTTGATTTGCCCAGGGAAAAGGGTATTCTTCTCTAAGGAATATCTGAAAATATTTGGTTGAGCTCATTCTGAAACAAAATAGAAGTATTCACAGGAATACCGATACTCCATTAATATGATAAAAACAAAGTATAAATTATTAACTGATGTAATTTACTTTTTTTCTTTCTTTTATCACAGTAAAAAATATATAACAAAATTTACTATTTTTGAGTGTATAATTCATCGGCTTTAAGTACACTGACAGTGTTGTGCAACCATCACCACTGTCTATTCACAGAACTTTTTTATCTTTCCAGAACAGTAGCTTTGTACCCATTCAACAATAACTGCTAATTTCCCTTTCCCCCCAGTGCCTGATAACCACTATTTTACTGGCTTTCTCTATGAATTTGCCTATTCTATGTACCTCAAAAAGTAGCATCACACAATAGTTGTTTGTCTGGCTTATTTCACTGAAGATAATGTTTTCAAGGTTCATCCATGTTGTAGCATGTATCAGAGTTTCCCCTTTGTATATCCATTCATCCATTGATGGATATTCAGTTTGTTTTTACCTTTGACTTTTGTTAATAATGCTGCTGCTGCTGGTATACAAGTATCTGTTCAAGTCCCTGCTTTCAGGTTTTTTGGGTATGTAGAAGTGGAATTGCTGGATCATATGGTAATAATCCTCTTTTTAACTTTTTGAGGAACCACCAAATTGTTTTCCACAGCAGCTGCACCATTTTACAATTCCCACCAGCAATGCACAAGGGTTCCTATTTCTCTACATCCTTGCTAACACTTGCTATTTTCCATTTTTTTGGCAATAACCATCCTAAGGGGTGTAATATAGCATCTCATTCTGATTTTGATTTGTGTGACTTGCTTTTAACTGAGATTCAGAAACGCATAGTGATAAATTTTCATGTTGGCTCAATTAAAAATTCTTGGTAACCAGTTAAATTGCATTTTATAATTTTAAACTACACATCTGAATTTATTGGTTGTCCTTGTTAAGGTAGTTTTGAAACTACCATAATATATAAATTATTTAAATGTTACATTGTATTTTTAATTTCTTTCTGACATCTTCAAAGTTTAAAGCGTTTCCCTTCTGCGACAACCATTTGTTACCTAGACAACCATTTGTTACCTAGACTCGGCTTAAAAAAGGACATTCTACATGCAGGTAATTATATTCATTGATGCCTGCTAATGCAGTCTGCTTTGTAGTCATAATCTAGCAGTACATGACTAAAGAACTTGATTATTGTTTTTCATTTTTATTAAGAACTTTTTTTGAATAGTGTCATCTTGCAAATGGTTCTTAAGAGTAATACTTTTCAAGGCTCCATAACGACTAGATAATTAACCTGCCAGGATTAAGTACACTCAACTTTGCTTCAGGATACTTAACTCTCAAACAAGGTCAATTATCTCATGATAATAACTGCTTTGTCAAGAGTTACCACTTAATTCCACAGTGAAACGTCACATTACCGGTACAATGCGCTTTTAAGATTAAGTTAAAACAGTAAAATACAGCTTGAAAATTGGGCAGAAGAATTCAGTTTATTTATTTCATACATATTAAGAATGCTACATTTTAGATAAAACTCTCCCACATAGACCTAGTGTTTGAATCTCACAGATGATTTCTGTTTATAAAGATTATGTTTATAATCTGTTTCATCCCTCCTTCTGCTGGCATTATTCCCACATTGTACATTTTCTTGCAGGGAAATCCATTTTAAACCTATTGATCCTACAGAGGATTCAGTATGTTAAAAACCTCTAGTGCAGACTAGGAAAATTGAAATTACTGTCTCTTTACTAAGCGATGATTTAACTTTTTAAAAAAATATCTACCTTATCAATGAATGAATTACAAAGCAATATACAAAATTCTGCAATTTTGTTGTTGTTGTTTCTGTTGTGGCTGAGTAGCTCTTAAATCATATTGGTATAGTGATGTATAGCCAAAAACAGGAAAGCTACATGATGCATCGGGACATTCTGAAAGAAACGTATAATTGGCTTTAATTACTTGAATCCATGTTTTCTAAACCTGAGTAATGGCTGTGTCTCCTTATAAGTAAACCCTGATCATCTTTTTACTAAAGCAGATGGATTAGGTTAACTTTTTCTTCTTTTATATAGTTTGCTGGGAGAGGAGGGGGACATTTATTGATATTTATTGTTTACACTCTTAAATCCTTAATCTTTCTAATAGCCATTGATTCTTTTTAAAATAACAAAAATTAATAATTGGAAAACAGCAATAGTGCTTTAATTGTAAATAACCTTTGGTAAACTCTGTCTTATCTGAAATAGTCTGTCAGTGTCTATACAAAGATGTAATTTGCTGTTTCAGTATGAAAATCTGTGTAAATCCTTAAATTATGTGCACCAAATATAATAAGTGCTATGAATGCATACATCTTCATTCAGATAGTCTCTCTTTAGTTAGGAGACTTACTGTTCTTTATAAAGGTATTATTTTTAATTATGGGAAAAACTTCCTTTCTCTCTCAAGTCTGTACATTTTATCCTCAGGGAATTCCTTTTTGAATTGTTACATCTTTTTGCTAAATCTAATTCCTTAGGATACATGATTTCCAAACATTTTCAGAGAGGCAGGCTGTCACCAGATCCATATTCTGACAGTAGAAGAGATGGTCTTTTCTTTCCTCATATCAAGGTGTTTCCAACATGAATGTGGGGAATAGGGCTATCCCTAAAATGGTAATTCTACCCTTGTAATTATACAAAAGTGACTAGTTTCTTCCAAGGATAAGATGGAAGTCACCTTCCTGAGACTCTTCTTATAGATCTTTCCATTCCTCTCTCTTTACTATAAGCAAACAAAGTGAGAGGAGCCTATGATACAGATAAAAATCTAAGGTTGTTATAAGATCAGTCCAGGAAAGTAGGAAATGATGTTTCAGAGAAGATACGTAACCCCTTCAAAAAAATTAAAACTTATGGTGCTCATATAAAATTCTGATGTATTTTCTGCTAAGGATAATGAAATTTCAATTAAGATAGGGCTGTGGCATTGTAAGATTGCTGCTTATCTCCTGGATTCAACTTTCTCCTTTGGGTCTTTCTGATATATTTTACTCACCTGGAAAAAAAAAAAAATGAGATTCACTGTAGCACAAGGGAGTCTTCTAATGTCAGTGGCATGTTGTAAAGATGTGCTGTGAGAAGGATTTGGAAAGAGCCAAAGACTATTTAACTATAAGCTTTGTGTGTCTCTTCCTTCCTTTCTACTTCACTCTCTCCTTTTCTCTTTCCTTTCTTTCAGTCCCCACCAACATACCCTTCTTTTCTTACTCCTTTCATCTCCCTCCCCTTACCAAGCTACATTGCCTCTAAAGATGAAAGGTTTTCAAATCATTCGCAAACTCATCATTGGTTTAAAAAAAAAAAAAAAACCTGTAATTTGAAATGGTTTGAATTGCTATGGAGATAATCATATTTTATGCAGATGTCTTTCTGTGTTATTCAGTATTTCAATTACTCTTTTTATTTGAATGTTTTAGATACTGTACTATAAATTTGTGACTATTTTAGTATTATTTGTCTAGTATGCCATGATATAAAGGTAATGAGTTAATATTTAAACTTCCTATTTAATGAATTTTTAAATTTTCTTATTACTAAAATTATAATGAAATTGACTTATGCTTGTAAATACAAACTAAATTTATATGACAGAAGAAGGATACCAGGACTATATTTAGAAAATCCGTTTTTTGACTCAGCTTGAATTTTTTTGTGCCTTTCTTCTTTGACATTAGGAGGATAATTGGCAAATTTTAAATAGGTTTTATAGATTAGTTAATAGTATTTTATCAACAGTATTCCTAGCTTAGATGATTCTAAAATAGTTATGTAAATGTCCACATTTGGAATGCTCCTAACCTCCTTTTTCTGATCCAGATCCAATCCAGGGTCTCAGTTATCATTTACTTACCATGTTTCCTTAGTTTCTTTAATCTGGAGCAATTTCTTAGTATTTATTTGTCTTTTATGACTATTACACTTTTGAAAAGTACAGGCCAGTTATTTTGTATTGTATGGAAGGTCCTTCGATGTAGGATTAACTGATATGTTTTCATAATTCTTTTTGACGAGAATACCTCAAAATGCTGTTTTCTTTTTTCATACATTATATCAAGATATCAGCTTGTCTCATTACTGATGATATTGACATTGATCACTTGGTTAAGAAGATGTTGATCCAGTGTACGCACTTTAAAGTTACCATTTTTCCCTTTTAATTTAATTAATAATTATCTTGGGAAATATTTACAAGAGATTATGTACATATTTTGTGTTTTCAATGTACTTTCACCCACTACTTTTAGCCTTCATTGATAATTCTTGCCTCCAGCACTTACTGCGTGTTTACCAAATGGTGATTTTTCTATTCCCATCATTTCTTCTACATTTTAAAAAATATTTATTTTTTATTATTATTTTCTTATTTTTTGGCTGCATTGCGTCTTAGTTGTGGCACACGGCCTCTTCGTTGCAGTGCACAGACTTCTCTCTAGTTGTGGTGCTTGGGCTCCAGAGTGTGTGGGCTTTGTAGTTGCAGCACGTGGGCTCTCTAGTTGTGGTGCTGGGCTCAGTAGTTGTGGTGTGTGGGCTTAGTTGCCCCACAGCACGTGGGATCTTAGTTCCCCAACCAGGGATCGAACCGGCATCCCCTGCATTGCAAGATGGATTCTTAACCACCGGACCACCAGGCAAGTCCCTCTTACATTTATTAATTGGAATTCTGTGTAAGGAAGAAATGCTCCCTGTCCACTTATTAATTTATTTGTTTATATCAGTATACTTTATGGATATTTATTCTATGGGCTATAATCCTTTTAAAATCATTACTTGTTTCTCCATTTATCTCAGTTTTGGCCATTAGGAGCTCCCTCATCTTGGCTCCTCTGTTCTTTTGATACGCCCTGATTAATTTTTTAGCACTTCTTTACTTTCTGGCACCACAAGTTGTTCCAAGTTCATACTGTATTTTTGCCTGTCTCAGCCCTGGAATCATCTGTTTCTTCGTAGAGTTCTGGTTCCTTGAAGACTGGTTTATTAGAAATTGTACTTAGAAACCAAGAGCTGGGAACTAGGTGTGCTCAGTGCTACTGGGTATCTTCTGGGCCCTCTCAGCAAACAGACCTAAGAAATATATGTGTGTGTGTGTGTGTGTATATATATATATGTATACACACACACACATGCACACTTTTTTATTTGTCTATCTACCTACCTACCTACCTACCTAACTAGCTATATTTGTATTAAAAATCATGAGGCTGAAAGGAAAACTCAGATTGCAATCCAGCATCACAAGGTTAAATCTAAACTTCCTTCTTTCCTTATTCATATTTCCTTTCCTTGGCAGTAAGACCTGGCTTTCATTATCTGCAATTTAATGACTCATTTGCTCAAATCTAAAGTACCTATAATTTCAGAATTGCAAAACCACCCTTAGGAGAAGGTTGAGTGTATTTTGTATGCGGGAGGGACATGAATTAGGGGCTAGAAGACGGACTATGATAGACATCCTATAAAATATTCCCCTTTGATCCCTTTCTACTGGTATTTATGACCTCATGTAGTGTTCTCTTTTTGACTGTGGGGCTGGAGCTAGTAACTTATAACAAATAGAATATGGCAAGATTGATGACATGTCATTTCCAAAACTAGATTACAAAAGTTCTATGACTTCTGTCTCATTTTCCCCGTCTTGCTCACTTTCTCTTGAAGCCCCCATTCTTTTTTTTTTTTTTTTTTAAGATTTTTTGATTGTGGACCATTTTTAAAGTCTTTATTGAATTTGTTACAGTGTTGCTTCTGTTTTATGTTTTGGTTTTTTGGCCCCGAGGCATGTGGGATCTTAGCTCCCTGACCAGGGATCAAACCCACACCCCTTGCATTGGAAGGTGAAGTCTTAACCACTGGACCACCAGGGAAGTCCCTGGAGCCTTCACTCTTGGGAGAGCAAGCTGCCGTGCTTTGAGTCACCCTAAAGAGAGACTCATATGTCAAGAACTGATGTCCCCAAATCAGTAGCCAATGAGGACCTGAGAGTTACATGAATGAGCATAAATGAACTTGGAAGCAAATGTTCCCTTAATCAAACATAAGATGACTGCAGCCCTGGCCTATACTTTGTTAGCAGCCTTGTGAAAGACCTTGATTAAGAGGCACCTAGCAAAACCATGCCTAGATTCCTGATCTGTAGAAACTATGAGATAATAAATGTTTGTTGTTTTAACTCACTAAGTTTTGGAGTAATTTGTCATGCAATAATAGATAGCTAATACTTGCTGAGAAAAACATATTTATGAACTAGAATTCAGTATTTGTGTACAGTTTTTTTTTAAGCATATGACATATTTACATGGTTCTAAACATAAGAACTATACAAAAAAATTTCCTCAAAAGTGTCCCAGGACCTCTTCTCTCTCTGCTTCTTTCTTCCTTTGTTTCTTCCCACCCACCCTGTAGGTATTCTGACTCACATTCCTATATTTCTCGTAGCACAGATTACCAGCAGAATGTATATTTTTTCATATCTCCTTCTTTGTTACATGAAATATAGCACACTGTAGGTTCTCTTTGCACTTACTTTTTGTTTTTTGGGTTTTTTGTTTGTTTTGCTTAAATATATCTTAGAAATGTTTGTTTGTTTGTTTTGCTTAAATATATCTTAGAAGTCATTCCATAAAAGCTCATAGAGATCTTTCTCATCTTTTTCATAGCTGTATTTACCCAACTATGTGAATGTACCATAGTTTATTCAATCACCCTCTGGTTATGGACATGTAGGTTATTTACAGTATTTTGCAGTTAAAAACAATCTTTCAATAAATAACCTTGTGCATGCATGGTTTTATGTTGTTAGAGGTATTTCTTCAGAGTAACTTCCTAGAAGTGGGATTGTTGGGTCACAGAATAAGTGCATGTGTAGTTTTGTTAGATACTGCCAAATTCCTCTCCAAGAAAGGTACAGCAGCAGTATATGTGAATGTTTTCATTCCCAACAGCAGTATATGTGAATTTTTTTCTAATGGGGTTATTTTAATGTTTAGATATTAACTATTCTTAAGGCACTGCCAACAAATAGAATTCATTAGAAGTGTCAAATTCTAGCCTTCTTTCAAAAACTTGATTGCTGCAAGAATTAAACTGAATTAAGACTATAACATGATTCAGCACCTATTAGCCAATTCATTTTAGCACAGGAAAAATAATCTAAAAAATTTAAAAAGTGATCATTTTTTAAGGTATAGACTGTAAAGACTTCCATCTCATTTTTGCTTGTTTGTCTAAAATCATTCAATGAATATGGATGAATCCTCATCATATAGTTTTATTTTCTGATCATATATATATATATATATATATATTTTTTTTTTTGCGGTACATGGGCCTCTCACTGTTGTGGGCTCTCCCGTTGTGGAGCACCGGCTATGGATGTGCAGGCTCAGCGGCCATGGCTTACGGGCCCAGCCGCTCCGTGGCATGTGGGATCCTCCCAGACCAGGGAACGAACCCGTGTCCCCTGCATCGGCAGGCAGACTCTCAACCACTGCGCCACCAGGGAAGCCCCTGATCCTATATTTTTATCCAGTGTATTTTTATCCTATTATTTCTCCTACAAATCCCTCTTTCTCCTGCACTACCTAACTACTCATGTTTTCCAGAATGCACCATATTTATTTTTGCCTTCATGTCTTTTCATATTCTAATCCTTCTGTCTTTATCCTTACCCCTCTCCAACTCTGTCTGGCTATCTTCTACTTATCCATTATATCTCAGTTCATATATTACTTCCCTCACCTCCTCTCCTTCTCCTCCCCTTCCCCCCCTCATTCACTTAGTCATTTTTTAAATTTGATTTTTTGATATTTTGTGTGTAATTATAAGACTTTTTTCTTAATACTTACATTGTTTAGTAATTACTTGTTAATGTATTTTCTCTTACACTAATGTGTTCCTTCACAGCAGACTTCCATTCAGTATTATAGTCCTACTGCCTAACAAATAATATGTATTTATTAAACATTCAATAAATGAATGAATGAGTTTTTTCCTTTGCTGGGAGATTGAACCTTTGCAAATTACAGAGAATAGTTGTCTTTTTAAATATGATTGTCCTGCTTAATCACCACTTTTGATCTTAGAAAGATTTAGGATTTAAAATTTGATCTTAAATCTGAATCCACCAAACTAAACTTTGTAACTATTTTAGACTGTATGTAACACATTTAAAATATTTTTAGGTAATATAATATTATCCTTCAGTTTGACCACGATTTATTGAGAGCATATTCTATATCAGGCACTGTGTTCTATATCTGTATTCTAAAATCTTTTTAGAATGTTAACACTGCTGTTACACAGTCACTCACTTATCACCATCTTTTTCCTCTCAACTTTTTTCAAAATAAGAATCTGCAATGTGTTTTCACGTATGGAGTTCAGGTCTGGCTTAGAGGTCCCAGTTCATGTGAATCGTTTTAAGAGCCTCAATTTTGTGGTAACCCTGTACTAATTTCACAAGCCCAGGGGACCCTGGTTTCCACCAAAAGTATTTTGTCAGCCCTCTTACTCTCTGGTCTCAATCCATACTGTAGAGAAGGGAGACTAGGGAACTGAAACTTCAGCTCCCTCTTTTCACATTTTGCTATCTAGAAAACAGAAGATTTAAACCTATCATCTTTTCCTATAGTCAAGAGATGATTGGTTCCTCCTATTGTCAATTCCTTTTCCGAGGAAGGGTGTGCTAATGTTCTTTCTAAAATATGAATGCTCATAGGATTGATGTTAGATATTTTTAAGCCAAATAGGTATGCTGTCCCCATGACTGTTGTTATAATGTTAAATTACTATTCCTTTTGAACATTATATAATGAATAATACATTTTGAGAGGTGATGTGTGTTTTTAGTAACTGACCTGAATAAAACTAAATATTAAGCACGGAAACATTAGTTAATAGAGTGGATATTAGTAATAATTTATTCATGTTACTACTAATTATTCATATTAAGTTAGAATTCTTTTTTTTTTTAAGTTAGAATTCTTAATTTCACAAATAGAGTTCTTTTATTACAGCATCAAGCCAACTAGGGTTCATAGTTTGTACAAAATTAATTTTTTACAACATGGGGAAACACACGTTTTTCTCTCAGCATGGTATTAATTTAAAAATGACCTCTTCAAGCAGAAGCAAGATGAACTACAATCCTGCAGCCTGTGGAACAAAAACCACATTCACAGAGTGATAGACAAGATGAAAAGGCAGAGGGCTACGTACCAGATGAAGGAACAAGATAAAATCTGAGAAAAACAGCTAAATGAAGTGGAGATAGGCAAACTTCCAAAAAAGAATTCAGAATAATGATAGTAAACATGATCCAGGACCTCGGAAAAAGAATAGAAGCAAAGATCGAGAAGATGCAAGAAATGTTTAACAAAGATCTAGAAGAATTAAAGAACAACAAACAGATGAACAATACAATAGCTGAAATGAAAACTACACTAGAGGAAATCAGTAGCAGAATAACTGAGGCAGAAGAACGGATAAGTGACCTGGAAGACAGAATGGTGGAATTCACTGCTGCAGAACAGAATAAAGAAAAAAGAATGAAAAGAAATGAAGACAGCCTAAGAGACCTCTGGGACAACATTAAATGCAACAACATTCACATTATAGTGGTTAGAGAAGAAGAGAGAGAGAAAGGACTGGAGAAAATATTTGAAGAGATTATAGTCGAAAACTTCCCTAACATGGGAAGGGAAATCGCCACCCAACTCCAGGAAGTGCAGAGAGCCCCAGGCAGGATAAACCCAAGGAGAAACATGCTGAGACAGATAATAATCAAATTGACAAAAAGGAAAGACAAAGAAGAATTATTGAAAGCAGCAATGAAAAAAATGGCAAATAACATACAAGGGAAATCCCATAGGTTAACAGCTGATTTCTCAACAGAAACTCTACAAGCCAGAAGGGAGTGGCATGACATATTTAAAGTGATGAAAGGGTGGAACCTAAAACCAAGATTACTCTACCCAGCAAGGATCTCATTCAGATTTGATGGAGAAATCAAAAGCTTTACAGACAAGCAAAAGCTAAGAGAATTCAGCACCACCAAACCAGCTCTACAACAAATGCTAAAGGAACTTCTCTAAGTGGGAAACACAAGAGAAGAAAAGGACCTACAAAACCAAACCCAAAACAATTAAGAAAATGGTCATAGGAACATACATATCAATAATTACCTTAAACGTGAATGGATTAAATGCTCCAGCCAAAAGACACAGGCTCACTGAATGGATACAAAAACAAGACCCATATATATGCTGTCTACAAGAGACCCACTTCAGACCTAGGGACACATACAGACTGAAAGTGAGGGGATAGAAAAAGATATTCCATGCAAACGGAAATCAAAAGAAGCTGGAGTAGCAATACTCAGATAAAATAGACTTTAAAATAAAGAATGTTACAAGAGACGAAGAAGGACATTACATAATGATCAAGGGATCAATCCAAGAAGAAAATATAACAATTATAAATATATATGCACCCAAGATAGGAGCACCTCAAACATAAGGCAACTGCTAACAGCTATAAAAGAGGGAATCGACAGTAACACGATAGTAGTGGGGGATTTTAACACCCCACTTAAACCAATGGACAGCCATCCAAACAGAAAATTACTAAGGAAACAAAAGCTTTAAATGACACAGTAGACCAGATAGATTTAATTGATATTTATAGGACATTCCATCCAAAAACAACAGATTACACTTTCTTCTCAAGTGCACACGGAACATTCTCCAGGAGCAATCACATCTTGGGTCACAAATCAAGCCTCAGTAAATTTAAGAAAATTGAATCATATCAACCAACTTTTCTGACCACAATGCTATGAGATTAGAAATCAGTTACAGGGAAAAAAAATGTAAAAAGCACAACCACATGAAAGCTAAAAAAATACGTTACTAAATAACCAAGAGATCACTGAAGAAATCAAAGAGGAAATCAAAAAATACCTAGAGAAAATGACAATGAAAACATGACAATCCAAAACCTATGGGATGCAGCAAAAGCAGTTCTAAGAGGGAATTTTATAGCTATACAAGCCTACCTCAAGAAACAAGAAAAATCTTAAATAAACAATCTAACCTTACACCTAAAGGAACTAGAGAAAGAAGAACAAACAAAACCCAAAGTTAGCAGAAGGAGAGAAATCATAAAGATTAGAGCAGAAATAAATGAAATAGAAACAAAGAAAACAATAGCAAAGATCAATAAAACTAACAGCTGGTTCTTTGAGAAGTTAAACAAAATTCATAAACCATTAACCAGACTCATCAGGAAAAAAAGGGAGAGGACTCAAATCAATAAAATTAGAAATGAAAAAGAAGTTACAGCTGACACCACAGAGATACAAAGCATCCTAAGAGACTACTACAGGCAACTCTATGCCAATAAAATGGACAAGCTGGAAGAAATGGACAAATTCTTAGAAAGGTATAACCTTCCAAGACTGAACCAGAAAGAAACAGAAAATATGAAGAGACCAATCACAAGTAATGAAATTGAAACTCTGATTAAAAATCTTCCAACAAACAAAAGTCCAGGACCAGACGGCTTCACAGGTGAATTCTATGAAACATTTAGAGAAGAGTTAACCCCCATCCTTCTCAAACTCTTCCAAAAAATTGCAGAGGAAGGAACACTCCCAAACTCATTCTATGAGGCCACCATCACCCTGATACCAAAACCAGACAAAGATACTACAAAAAAAGAAAATTACAGACCAATATCACTGATGAATATAGACGCAAAAATCCTCAACAAAATACTAGCAAACAGAATCCAACAGCACACTGAAAGGATCATGCACCATGATCAAACAGGATTTATCCCAGGGATGCAAGGATTCTTCAGTATATGCAAATCAATCAATGTGATACAATATATTAACAAATTAAAGGAGAAAAACAATATGATCATCTCAATAGATGCAGAAAAAGCTTTTGACAAAATTCAACACCCATTTATGATAAAAACTCTCTAGAAAGTGGGCATAGAGGGAACCTACCTCAACATAACAAAGGCCATATACGACAAATCCACAGCAAACATTATTCTCAATGGTGAAAAACTGAAAGCATTTCCTCTAAGGTCAGGAACAACACAAGGATGCCCACTCTCATCACTATTATTCAACATAGCTTTGGAAGTCCTAGCCACAGCAATCAGAGAAGAAAAAGAAATAAAAGGAATACAAATTGGAAAAGAAGTAAAACTTTCACTGTTTTCAGATGACATGATACTATACATAGAGAATCCTAAAGATGCCACCAGAAAACTACTAGAGCTAATCAATGAATTTGGTAAAGTTGCAGGATACAAAATTAATGCACAGAAATCTCTTGCATTCCTATACACTAATGATGAAACGTCTGAAAGAGAAATTAAGGAAACACTCCCATTTTCCACTGCAACAAAAAGAATAAAATGCTTAGGAATAAACCTACCTTTTGAGATCAAAGATCTTTATTCAGAAAAGTATAAGACACTGATGAAAGAAGTTAAAGATGATACCAACAGATGGAGAGATATACCATGTTCTTGGATTGGAAGAATCAATATTGTGAAAATGACTATACTACCCAAAGCAATCTACAGATTCAACACAATCCCTATCAAATTTCCAAAGGCATTTTTTACAGAACTAGAACAAAAAATCTTAAAATTTGTATGGAGACACAAAAGACCCTGAATAGCCAAAGTGGTCTTGAGGGAAAAATACAGAGCTGGAGGAATCAGACTCCCTGACTTCAGACTATACCTGATTACTACAGTAATCAAGATAATATGTTACTGGCACAGAAACAGAAATATAGTTCAATGGAACAAGATAGAAAGCCTGGGGATAAACCCACGCCGCTATGGTCAACTAATCTATGACAAATGAGGCAAGGATATACAATGGAGAAAAGACAGTCTCTTCAATAACTGGTGCTGGGAAAACTGGACAGCTACATATAAAACAATGAAATTAGAACACTCCCTAACACCATACACAAAAATAAACTCAAAATGGATTAGAGACCTAAATGTAAGACTGGACACTATTTAGAGGAAAACATAGGAAGAACACTCTTTGACATAAATCACAGTAAGATCTTTTTTGATCCACCTCCTAGAGTAATGGAAATAAAAACAAAAACAAACAAATGGGACCTAATGAAACTTCAAAGCTTTTGCACAGCAAAGGAAACCATAAACAAGACGAAAAGACAACCTTCAGCATGGGAGAAAATATTTGCAAATGAATCAACGGACAAAGGATTAATCTCCAAAATATATAAACAGCTCATGCAGCTCAATATTAAAAACACAAATAACCCTATCCAAAAATGGGCAGAAGACCTAAATAGACATTTCTCCAAATAAGACATACACATGGCCAAGAAGCACATGAAAAGGTGCTCAACATCATTAATTATTAGAGAAATGCAAATCAAAACTACAATGAGGTATCACCTGACACCACTTAGAATGGGCATCATCAGAAAATCTGCCAACAACAAATTCTGGAGAGGGTGTTGAAAAGGGAACCCTCTTGCACTGTTGGTGGGAATGTAAATTGATACAGCCACTATGGAGAACAGTGTGGAGGTTCCTTAAAAAACTAAAAATAGGGCTTCCCTCGTGGCACAGTGGTTGACAGTCCGCCTGCCGATGCAGGGGACACAGGTTTTGTGCCCTGGTCTGGGAAGATCCCACATGCTGCGGAGCGGCTAGGCCCATGAGCCATGGCTGCTGAGCCTGCACATCCGGAGCCTGTGTTCTGCCGCGGGAGGGGCCACAACAGTGAGAGGCCCGCATACTGCAAAAAAAAAAAAACTAAAAAAAACCTAAAAATAGAATCACCATATGACCCAGCAATCCCACTACTGGGCATATACCCAGAGAAAACCATAATTCAAAAAGTCACATGCACCCCAATGTTTATGGCAGCACTGTTTACAAAGCCAGGTCATGGAAGCAATCTAAATGCCCATCGACAGACAAATGAATAAAGAAGATGTGGTACATATATACAATGGAATATTACTCAGCCATAAAAAGGGACAAAATTGGGTCATTTTTAGAGACGTGGATGGATCTAGAGACTGTCATACAGAGTGAAGTAAGTCAGAAAGAGAAAAACAAGTATCATATATTAATGCATATATGTGGAACCTAGAAAAATGGTACAGATGAACCAGTTTGCAGGGCAGGAATTGAGACACTGATGTAGAGAACAAACGTATGGACACCAACGGGGCAAAGCAGCAGCAGGTGGGGGTGGGGGTATGAATTGGGAGATTGTGATTGACATGTATATACTGATGTGTATAAAATGGATGACTAATAAGAACCTGCTGTATAAAAAAAAAAGAAAGGAAATAAAAATAAAGCAGCATGACTGCTATAAATAAATAAATAAAATAAAATAAATAAAATAAAATAAAAATTACCTCTTCAGTTTTTGCCTCTTCCAGGAGGGAAATTCTGGTTAGGAGGTAAATTCAGTTTACTCTTTGATAATCAAATTTCATATTTGTTATGCTAAACTGAGAGTTTACATTTCTTGATATGCTGAACCCCAAAATGCACCACAAGGAATACCACAAAATGAATTAGTAGAACTTTTTGTTTGTTGCTCAGGACGTTTAGATCACCTACAATATGGGTGAAAAGATACAAACCTACCAAGCAGTGTTGTCACAACTGAACGGTACTTGGTACTGTGTTTCAAATAACAAATGGAAGAAGTGGAATATTTAGGAAAGGGGAGGATTTAGGAGGGGTCTTTTAAATTGTGATTTTGTTGTTGTTGTTGTTGTTGTTTGCTGTACGCGGGCCTCTCACTGTTGTGGCCTCTCCCGTTGCGGAGCACAGGCTCCGGACGCGCGGGCTCAGCGGCCATGGCTCACGGGCCCAGCCGCTCCGCGGCATGTGGGATCTTACCGGACTGGGGCACAAACCCGTGTCCCCTGCATGGGCAGGCAGACTCCCAGCCACTGCGCCACCAGGGAAACCCTTAAATTGTGATTTTAATGCATTAATTACTGTGTGGCAAAAGCATGGGAAAAGTTAGGCTTTTTCTAGAAATACTTTTATCTCTATTTGTCTAGCTACTCTCAGTTAGATTTATACTGAGTTCTGGATTTTGTTTCTTTTTCTTTTATTCTAAGCAATCAGAAAAACACTCCAAGATGTCACTGATTTAGTTATCAGATTCCCTTTATCTCTTTGTATAGTAGGTAACATGAGTACAGGGAATGTTTCTAGAAAGATTGCTCATGCCTAGATCAATTTCAAGGTAGAGCCTTTAAAAATTACCTGTGTTGTGAGAAAAGAGAACATCCTGGATAGTAGAGAGAAGAGTAGAAATAGAAGTGGAAAAGAAGATGGACAAACTTCCAGATGATTTGATACCTTTTGGGACCCCCTCATTCTTAAGACAGTAATTGAGGATGTATTCAGTCTTCTAATTTATTTTATAATCATCTTTAATATAATGTTAATAATAAATTTTTATTCTGGAAATTTATAAATATGACAAATTCACAAGTCAAAATTATATATTTCATCAAAGTACCTTTAAGTGATTTTTAACAATTTTCCAACTATAATAATAATACATGCTCATTTTAGAGAATGAAAAATATAGAAACATGCAAAGAAAAAAATTAAAATCAATATTCATTATATCATCCAGCATTAATTATTCTAAAACATTTTTGTGTTTCCTTCCAGTTTTTTTTTTCCATACATATATTTAAACTTTTTATTTTGAAATGATTTTCAAATTAGAGAAGAGTTGTAAGAAGAGTACAAATTAATTTCTACCATATGCTTTAAGCATTCTCTCTTTCTGCATATGATACACAGTATATATTCAAATTTTTCTTGTCTTCCAGGAATGTCCTTTCTAGTAATTTTGTTTTTCTACTTCAAGATCCAATAAAGGAAACCAAAGAGATATGACCTTTATTTGTCATATCTCTTTGGTTTCCTTTAGCCTGGAACAGTTCCTTGGTCTTTCTCTGTCATGACATTGGCATTTTCAAAGAATATAGCCAACTTTTGATATATGCCAAGTTTTAACAAATTGAAATTATTTCCATTAGTATAATTTTATTTCTCCTTTTCTACTTAGCATTATATTTTTGTCATTTTCCAACGTCATTAATTGTTCCTTCAAGTATCATTTGGAGTTGCTGTATAATATCATTTATTTTTATTAGTCTTGTATTGTTGAACGTTTTTAATGTTTCTGATTTTTTCAGTATTCAAATACAGTTCGGAAGAACGTCTTTGTAAATAAATATTCAGTGTAATTTTGATTTCTGAATTCATCTATCAAGTATTTGTTAAGTGCTTACAACATGGAGCAACAAAACAAAAATCCTGCAGAAGACAACAATTTAATGTTAATCTCTATGATTCTGAATATAATTAAAATGGAAATTTGGAAAGGGGGAAAAATACCAGATAATGAGGTTGCCAGATTCAGCATAGAGAGATACAGGATTTCCATTTAAATTTGAATTTCAGATGGGATTCACAATATTTAAGGCATAATTACACTAAAACATTATTAATTGCATATATGAAATTCACGTTTAATGGGGCATCTAGTATTTTATCTGGCAGCCATACCAGAAGATAGAGTGTTCAGGAAACCTTCATGGTAGAGGTGATGGAAGGAAGTAAAGAAGATGTTTTACACAAAAGGAATGGCTTCAGAAAGCCACTGAATGTAAGAATGGAGTATGCTCCATAAGGATAAAAACTTTGTGTCTCATTCACATTAGGGATACTTAGGTGAATAATAACAGATATGGTCCCTACCCTTATGGATTTTACAGTCAAATGGGAGTGACAGACATTATTTACTTAAGGTACTTCTTAATTTGTAAGTATCAACACAAACAACTATTATGAGGGGAAGGTACTTTGTTCTGAAATTATATAAAATAAGGATGTAGTCTTAAAAACCTGACCAGGTTCAACATGGAGTTATGTTATGTCTTGAGGGATAGATACAATTTCTTCTATGAAGTTTTCCTTCATTCATTAATTTTCCCCCTGAGTTTATAGAATTCTCTTTGGGCTGTCACACTTGTTTTTTTATCTTTTTATGTGGGTGATTTCCTTTACATAGTAGATTGAATATTCTTTGAGAAAGGAGAGATTAGGATAGGCAAAAAAGTATTTAGATTTACTTTTATCCCATATAGTTTCATGTGTATAATATCAATAGGTATAAATTATTTATATGTTGATTCATTGAAGTTATAATGGAGCTTCTGATAGCTGTAGATATGCCGTGTACATTAGGATTTAGACTATTTCTGGATTCTTTGAACGTCTTGAAGAAGGTTATGATGTCTAGTTGTCATTGTTAGTTTGTAGACCTTGAGTGGCAATTTTAGGTCAGAGCATCTATCCAGGGATTTGCAGTCAGAGGAGCTTTGATAACCATTGTCACATTAATCAAAATAGTTGCTTTTGAATCTACCTTCAATATATATTGAAAATCTGACTACTTCATACCACGTCTACTATCTTCCTCCTAGTTCAAGATGGTATTATCACTTCCTGGATTATTTCAAAAGACTCATAATTGCTCCCTCCCCGGATTTTGTCCCCCTTGCAACAATAGGAAGATATTAGAGGTTTTTAGGCAGTGGTGGTAACATTATTAGATCTGTGCTTTGACATGGCTACATTGTGTTTAATAGATTGGAATAGGAATAGAGTAAATGTGGGTTGATTTGGAAAAACACTAATAACAATCTTAGTCTTTTTAATTAATTCGCATCTTTTTATTAATATTCATTTGAACCTTAGTTTATAATGTGCTATATTCAAATATAATTGCATTACTTATTAAGTAAACATTTTTTCTTACAGTTTACTGAGATATAATTGACATACAGCATTATGTAAGTTTAAGGTGTACAGCATGATGATTTGACTTATATATATCATGAAATGATTATCACAATAAGTTTAGTGAATATGTCACAAACTGGGAGATTAGGATTGTCATATAAACACTACCATGCATAAAATAGATAGCTAGCAGGAACACGGTATAAGCACAGGAAGCTCAGCTCGGTGCTCTGTGACGACCTAGATAGGTGGGTTGGGGGGATTGAGACGGAGGTCCAAGAGGGAAGGGATATAGGTATACATATAGCTGATTCACTTCACTGTACAGCAGAAACTAACACAACATTGTAAAGCATTTATACTCCAATTAAAAAAAAATAGAAAAAAATTTTTACCATGAGAACTCTTAGGAATTACTCTCTTTTTGTTTTTTTGTGTTTTTTTTTTGCCGTACGCGGGCCTCTCACCATTGTGGCCTCTCCCATTGCGGAGCACAGGCTCCGGACGCGCGGGCTCAGCGGCCATGGCCCACAGGCCCAGCCGCTCTGCGGCATGTGGGACCCTCCCGGACCGGGGCACAAACCTGCGTCCCCTGCATCGGCAGGTGGACTCTCAACCACTGCGCCACCAGGGAAGCCCAGGAATTACTCTCTTAACAACTTTTGTGTATGACATACAGCAGTATTCATTATATTTATCATGTTGTATTCATATTTATTATTACATCCCTAGTACTTATTTATCCTATAACTGGAAGTTTATAGTACGTTTTGACTTCCTTCATCCAATTTCCCCTCTCTCCCCACCCACCCCACCCCCTGCCTCTGTAAATGTAAATCTGGTCTCTTTTTCTATGAGTTTGTCTGTATGTTTGTTTTTGAAGTATAATAGACCTACAAGACTGTTAGTTCCTGTTACACACGTAGTGATTTTAGGTAAATTTTTTTTATATTAAGACAATCCTATATAACAAGAGTAATTAAGACAGTGTGGGATTGACTTAAGGATAAGCTAATAGATAAAGGATAGAAATAGACCCACACATGTACCGTCACCTAATTTACAACAGAGGTGCCCCTGGGGAATAGAGAGCAAGGGATGGTGCTGGGGGTCACTTGAATGTTCATGTGGAACAAAATTAACTTTGATCCCTACCTTACACCAAAAATCGGTTCTGTATGGATTGTACGTAAATATAAAACAATAAAGCTTCCGAAAGAACTCAGGAAAATATCATCATGGTCTTGAGTAGGTAAAAATGTCTTATGAAGGACACAAAATGCTAACAGTAAAGAAAAATAAATTAGAATCATTAAAATTAAGGAATTCTTTTCATCAAAAGACATCATTATGAAAGTGAAAAGGTAAAATACAAAGTGGACTTAAGAATCGTGAGAAGTTCAGCGGGGAAAACTAGTGAAAGGAAATATGGTCATGCATGATTTTTTTCCCGATATAAGAAATATGAAAAGTAGAGAATCCTACATTTAACTAAAGCCAGAAAACATTTTGAATCCTTATTTGTTTTGATTTTATGCCTTTTACTTAGTAAATGTACATACCTTAGGCTTATAAATTCAGGCATATGTTATACACATCTTTTAGGGTCCTTTTCATGGTTAGAAAACTTGGGTTTTCTTTCCCCAACTCTTTTTAATTCCCAGCCAACTATGAAATATGCCACATTTATCCTCATTAAATAGTGAGATAACTTAGCCCTTTCCACTAATTTTTTACATTGATAGAAAGGATTTAGTTAGGTGGTAATGTTAGATAAACCTAATAAAAATTTGTTTTCATAAGCCACTGCTATCAGCTATTATTTGATATTTTAAAACGTTTTGTAATTCTTATTTTTACTTCACATTATTACCTTACATTTTTTAAATGGCTCATTAATTCAAAATGTCTTTCATGTCTAAAGCAGTTCAGATAGTAGACTGGGAGTAGAAAGAGATTGACTATTAACGGGCATGGAGATATCTTTTTGGGCTGATGGAAATGTTCTAAAACTGGATTGTGGTGATGTTTGCAAAAATCATTGAATTGAGGGACTTCCCTGGTGGTGCAGTGGTTAAGAATCCACCTTCCAGTCCAGGGGACACGGGTTCAATCCCTGGTCCGGGGAGATCCCGCAAACCGTGGAGCAACTAAGCCTGTGCGCCACAACTACTGAGCCTGTGCTCTAGAGCCCACAAGCCACAGCTACTGAACCTGCGTGCCACAGTTACTGAAGCCCATGTGCCTAGAGCCAGCGCTCTGCAGCAAGAGAAGCCACCAAAATGAGAAGCCTGCGCACTGCAACAGAGTAGCCCTCGCTCTCCACAACTAGAGAAAGCCTGCGCGAAGCAACGAAGACCCAACACAGCCAAAGTTTAATTAATTAATTAATTTTTAAAAACAAACCAAAAAAATCATTGAATTGTGCACTGAAAACATGTCTTTTATAGTATGTAAATTTATACCCTAATAAAACTACTTTTTCTTTTTTTAAGGACACCATTAATATAATGAGTGGGCCAACAGCAAGTTAGGTGAAAACATTTACAATTCATGTATCTGACAAAGATTTGTATATAGTATATATAAAGATATATACTACAAATTAAACAAACAGAACAACAACAAAAAGTGGGCAAAAGACTTGGACACGTCACAAAGAGAAATAATATAATGGCCAATAAGCATATGAAAAGGGGCTTAGTGTCATACATCATTAGGGAAATATAAATCAACACAATGAGATAACATTCCCCACCAACTTTAGTGGTTAAAATTAAAAGAACTACCAAGTGTTGGAAAGGATATGGAACAACTGGAGCTCCCATTCTTTGCTGGTAGGACCACAAATTTAGAAAACTATTTGATAAGGTTTTTTAAAAGTATGTGTAAGCTCAATCACGCATCTACCCTATTTAAGTAGTTATGTATTCAGTATTTTATTTATTTATTTTTGGCTGTGTTGGGTCTTCGTTTCTGTGCGAGGGCTTTCTCTAGTTGTGGCCGCGGTGCGAGGGCTTTCTCTAGTTGTGGCCGCGGTGCGCAGGCCTCTCAGTATCACGGCCTCTCTTGTTGTGGAGCACAGGCTCCAGACGCGCAGGCTCAGTATTTGTGGCACACGGGCCTAGTTGCTCCGCGGCATGTGGGATCTTCCCAGACCAGGGCTTGAGCCCGTGTCCCCTGCGTTGGCAGGCAGATTCTCAACGACTGCGCCACCAGGGAAGCCCACGCATCTACCCTATTACCCAGAAAGTCATTTATCTAAGAGGAGCAAAAATATATGTCCACAAAAATACTTGTGCACATTCATAGTAGGAAACAGGTGTCTATCAAAAGGATAATTTTTCAAGAAGTTGTGGTATACTCATACAATAATACATTACTAGACAATAAAAAGAAATCAACTACTGTTACTCGCAACCACGGGGATAAATCTCAGAGAAGTCAGACACAAAATAATATTTGTGTTCTGTATTAATCCATTCAAATAGGCAAAAGCTGTCTATGATGAAAATCAGTAAATAAGTTTCCTTTTTGTTAAGCAGGCATAGAAATTGACTGGTTAAAGGGCAATAGAGACCTTTCTGGGATTATGTAAATGTTCTACACCTTGTTTTGAGTGAACGTTTGAGACCTGTGCATCCTGTTGTTTGCAAAGTGTACCTCAATTATAAGAAAATACAAAATGCTATATAAATAGCAGCCAATTGCAAGCCAACCAAGCATCTCTCATAATAAATCTCATCAGTTTTTACAAGAAAAATAAATCCTGTTTCTAAAAAAAGGAAACAGTTTTATTTAATGCTATTTTACATATGCTTATATATGACAGATTATAAAAAGATTATCTAAACAAATGGAATAAAGATCCTCTATGAAGAAGGGTGAGTTTTTTGCCTTATTGTGTATGCTCTTATATTTAGTAAAACAAGGTGATTTCCTGTGGTAGCCTCTTGTACTCTGTTCTCTTATGCTTTCTTGTGGTAAATTGTGAACTGTGATGTTCTGCCCAAGAAAGGGTAATTATACATCTGTGTACTCTTTTTCTCTTATCTTGTCCTTTTTCTCTTTTCTCTTATTATGAAATTGTTAATATGTATCAAAGAACGTACAGAACAGATATGTTACAAAGCAGATGCGTCTGCCTCTCTCCTCATTTGATTCATGTAAAACTCTTGCCCATCCCCTGCAAAGCTAATGCCTGTTTTGACTTCTACATTTTTATTTTCTGAAATATATGTGTGTATGTATACATATGTATATATATCTTTATACAGTATATTGTTTTGCTTCTCTTTTAGCTTTATAGAAATGGTATAATATGGAATGTAGTGTCCTGAGTTTTGCTCTTTTCATTCAATAATAGGGTTCTAAGATTCATCCGTGTTGCTCTATGTAGCTGAAGTTTATTAATTTATGTTGCTATATGATATTGTTGAAAAAAATTTTGGTCCTTTTTCCTTTGCCCTCTTTCTCATCGTTTGACTACACCTGTAGCAGTAGTTAAATCAGCAAAATCATGAGTGACTTCACATGTATGGAACACTTCTAACATTATGACTTGGAAATATAGATACCATTAGAAGTCCCTTCTATTTCTACAAGTATTGTAAGCTATATGATTTGCATTTTCATAGTAGGATATGAATTATATAGTTACACTGACAGCTGCAGGGTAGAAAGTTTTAACACACTAGAATGAAGTGTATCTTGGAGACATTTTTTGGTATCTGAAGATCAACATGTTCCATATGGTGCCACTGAACCAATGAGCTTGAAGAAAATATTCCTATTGCTCAAACAGCACAAAGTATGGATTACTCTTTTGTACACAAGTTTTTCTTTCTATATGATAGTTGTATGTATAAAGTATATTGATTATAAATATAACCTGCTTTATTTAACCTGTATGTTTCCTCCGAGTTCTAATAAAATGATACTGTATTTTCTAGGTTAGAAAGTTTATTACAATTTAGAAAAATAACAACCTCCAGGTCAAAGTTAATAGCAAGTTTTTCAATAGAGGATATGGTAAAGCTTATAACATTGTTATTTACTATGAATAATAAACATAATTCTGATGGTTTTTTTCAGTAGTCCATCTTGATATTAGTATTTGTTGTATTTAGTACTGTTTTATTTCCCACAGAATATGGTTCTTTATAAAAGAACCCCAAAATGTTTATTATATAAAAACATAATTTAAGTCATTATGTGAGATCCCTTTAGCTGTCTCATAAGTCAGAATAATGGATTGAAAGAGAGGGAGGGAGGGGTGAGGTGGGAGAGAGGAGTGGCAGAGAAACTTGTTAAGATTTATACTCCTAAGCGGTATTATACAGAAAGTTTAAAATTAAATATAGAATATTATAAGCATATTAAAATACAGGACAATCAGAGACTGTTCTAAAAGTAATCAAAGTCTTAGGAGGATCTGTTTCTAGGTTGCTCTGGCAAGAAAGCACTTAGAAGATTGAAATAACACTGGTGCCAAATCAGAGATTTCTCCCGCTATAATCAACCTAAAAATCTGACTTAGTTGGTCCTAACAGTAGACTCAGACCCCTAGAGAAGATAAGCAGAGCATTTTTCCTATTGACCAAGCCTGAGACTTCATTCATCCTTAAATCACATGGGACATTGCACATACTTTTTTAGAAGCCTAGATCAATAGTAATAATAATAGTAGCAGTAGTAGTAGTAGTAGTAGTAGCAGTAGCAGCAGTAGTAGCAGTAGTAGCAGTAGTAGCAGTAGTAGTAGTAGTAGTTCTTTAGGAAGCTACTAAAACCCTGTGATGAAAGACACTATTCATTTGTTTTCTTGAATGGAGGAGGCATTATAGGGAGTGAAGGCTTATTAAACCTCATTTTTTGAAAAGAAGATGTAGAATTTTATTCTAATAAGTCATGCAACAAGGAAATTTAAGTTACTGCAGCTCCAGGGCAGCAATTACTTATATATTGACAACTTATACATGTTTTACATGCCCGTTTGCTCTCCTGTTCACTACTGAAATGTAGTTACCATAGCAATGAACACATCACATGGTTCCTGTGCTAGTTCTAAAATAGAGAACAGCAATATGCCATATGAGCCATGCTTATTTTCTACATAAGGACTGCGTATACAACTTGAGGATATTCCATGCCCTTCTCAGTGCAGATAGCTTATCATTGATTTAGAAAGCTTTCAGAGTAAAAAGCAATTGGCAGGAGTATATTTCAAGTCTCCAACCTCTCTTGTATTATATAGTGTGTATTCTTTGCCACTGAGCTAAAAGAGCAGCTTCACTAGCTTTGACCAGCGGGGACTCTGCTATTGTGTATTCAACCAAATATCTTCTGTTGGAATATCCCTACCACTCAGGAGATTTGGCAGGAGGGGCATATGTAGCATTCACGGTAACATTTTCTTAGTCTTATTGACCAGTCCTTATCCAATCTTAGCTTTTCTCCTACTGCCTTCTTTTATGTATCAAGTTAAAAAAAATATAGGAGTCTGTTTTAGAATTTGAGAAGAAGAGGATGCCAGGCACAGCTGGAGACATGCTGTTAGTTCCCTTTTAGGACCACTATTGCTCTGTAAGATTTAAGCATAGGTTACACAGCAGTGTATCTGTAAAAAAAAAAAGGACTTCAGATTTCTGTGATTGGTGCTGTCAGGTCCTCACTTCTGCCTCTTGCATTCTTTAGAGTAGGTAGTAGGGTGTCAGACCTCAGAAATAAAATACAAGCACACCCCTGTTACTGTGGATCTTATCAGATATCTGTTTGAAACAGTCCAAGAACTGTGACAGATTAGAGAATGGTGCTACTCTGTAACTATTTCTAACGTGTATAAAATAAAAATAAATTTCTACTTGAGCTGCCAGCTACAGTTACACCTATTGTCACTGGAGCTATGAATTAAAATTTTTAAATGTTTTTTTATTGAAACTACTAGAAACAACTATACCGTAGATAGTAGAGGAATCTGGTGCTTTATTTTCCTCATATTTTACCTTATACTCTGGACTGAAGTTTGTGAGAGGTGAATTGTAGGTCTTCAAACAAATAAGTAAATTTAAGAAGCTAAATAGGCATATATTTGACTGGCTATTACTGATGGGATATATGTTGAGTGTATAATATTTGTGTTTGCCCTTTCATCCCCTTTGTAATTTAAAAACCATGTAACTTAGTATTACATAAATTGTATAGTATCAGATACTTCTGTATCCAAATAGTATAGAACAAATGACTGAAGATGTCATTGTTATATTGCACTTGAACTTTATTTCTTTTTTCGTGGTCATTGTTAAAAATTTGGCCTTCACAAAACCAGATAAAGGAAACTCTTTCATAATCCTACCACATCTCATAGTAAGATAATCTCTGTTACTAGTTTTGGGTATGCCCTTCCAGATTATTTTTTGTCATAAAAGTATTTAAAATATTCACTTTAATGAGATTGTACTATAATTCTGCTTTGAAGCTTTTTACCTAACAAAATACATAGGCCTCTTTTCTTGTTAGTACAGACTTATCTTTCTTACTTTTTGTAATAGTTATATTATTGTATGAATATACCATAGTTTGTTCTCCTCTTGTAGGCTATTGGGGTGTCTTCTGTTTTTTGTTATTATAAATAGCGCTATAGTGAATATATATGTCTGTGTACTTTAATGTAAATTTTTCTATAGGATAAATCTCTAGAAGTAGAGCTGCCAATTCTGAGGAAATAAATATTTTAAGTTTTGATAAATTTTTCCAGTTGCCCTCCTGAGTGTTTCTACCAATTCGTATTCACAATTTAAGTGTGTTTTTAAAGTTTGCCAAAATGATCAATTTAAAGTGACATCTCATTGTTTTAATTTGCATTTCTGAAGTTCATAAGTTGACAAGCCATTTGTATTTTCATCTGTTATCTCCCAAATTCTTTGCTCATCTTGCTCTTGGATGGTTCATTTTTTTTACTACTAACTTTTTTCTCCCCATTCCCCCCCTTTGTTTATAAGGGAAGTAAATCCCAGGTGACTTGTAAGTATTTCTTGCAGTTTGTCTTTTGACTTTATTTTTGGTGCTTTTTGTATGTGGAAGTTTTTCATTTATTTGTAGTCACATTTGTTAGTGTTGTCCTTTGTAGCTTCTGACCTTTATTAATACCAAATTGTATGTTTCATCTGGGCCTAAGGTACTCATTACATTCACTTATTTACAGAATCTAATCATTTGAGTCCTATAGTATACCAAGTGTCTGGAGATGATAGGTCAGTACTGCATGTACAGTCTAGGAGTATAATCATATTTGCAACAATGATGTTTTAGCCTAGCAATAGGTCAAATTCTCTAGAATGGCTAGCAGCTGCTTCTGAATATTGCTGTAAAGCAAAGTAACTTGTAACATGACCAAATTCTCTAGAATTATTAACAATTACTTCTGAATATTGTCATAAAGTAAAGGTAACATGTAAAGCCAAAGTAAAAAGCTACATCTAACAAACGATCTGTCCTTTTCTGAAATTTAGTTAATTTAGTCTCTTCGGTGTCTTTATATTTACTATTAGTTTTGTGGCTAATATATGAACATCTTTCCAAGTTAATGGTGTTATTATGAAAGGCATGACTACTGGCATTTCACACAGAACAGAAAAAAATTCCTTTAGATAAAAGCCATACTGCAGTTATCCTCATTTTACACACTATTCTGCAAATTATCAAATTAATAAACACTTACTGAGTGCCTGTTTTATTGCTAGGTTCTTACAAGAAAAAGCACTGGTGAGTTGTTTTTTTTTGTTTTTTAAGGTGTGAGTTGTAAGTCTTCAAAGAGCTCATGATCTAGTTTGGAATACATGACATAAGTACATCAAAAGTTAAATAATAAAATAAATGATAATTGCCCAATAATATACGAAGACTCCCCCCCAAACCAAAATAAAACAGAAAAAAAAAAGTATCAGTTTCTTCTGTAGCAGTATTACGTGCTAAGGAAATGTTACCGGTGTGGAAGCTTTGGCTGCAATCATTTCTAGAATGTAAAGTGAATAAATCATTTTAAAAAAAACTGAAAGTAGCCAGTTTACAGGTAGGCAGAATAAGTGGTCATTTAAGAGTTTGTGAATTTAAGTATGCCAGAATATACTTAATTTCTTGCTTATTTCACCATTTGCCAGTTACTCCTTTGTGTTCAGGCTTTCACTTTTATTAAAGTACCTTGGGAAATTTTAGCATACTAAGTATAGTCAAATATTAATACTACAGCGTGAATAACTTTAACATCCTTTCCTCATCTCAGTTTTGGATAGGGAAGAAGAGAGACAATGAGAATACTAGAAATCTGAGGTAAGGGGAGAGGATGAACAGTATGAATCTGGGGAAAGGTAACCTTTACACACCTCAAAGTTTCATCTGAATATACACTTCATCTGCCCAATATACATGTGTCTACTCCTCATATCACACATTTTATTGAAATTGATGGGAACAGTTAAAATATTTTAAGGTGTTCACTGTTTATAGCTTATATAGCATCACTATATGATGTCATTATATGAGTCAGAGTTGAAGCAAAGGAGCAGAAACAGTAGAACCATACAGATGCAGATATAGGGACTTGTTACAAGGAATTGGCTTATACAGTTCTGGAGGCCGGCTGAGTTCAAAGTCCATTCAGGAAGGGAAGATCAGGAGCAGGTTGAAGCCCTGTGGGTAGGGGCTTCCCTGGTGGTCCAGTGGTAAAGAACCCACCTTCCAATACAGGGGACTCAGGTTCGATCCCGGTCGGGGAACTAAGATCCCACATGCCTCGGGGCAGCTAAGCCTGCATGCCTCAACAAGAGAGCCCATGTGCCGCAAACTACAAAGCCCATGCTTCCTGGAGCCTGCGTGCCACTAGAGAGAGAAAACACCTGCACACCACAACTAGAGAGAAGCCCACGTGCTGCAACTAGAGAGAAGCCTGCGTGCCACAGCGAAGACCCAATATAACCAAAAAAGTAAAAAAGAAAAAAAATGGTATATAAGAAAAAAAAAAAATACCTATGGGTATAGGTGTGATAGAGTCTCAGCTCAGGGAAGGCCTAGGCTCTCTTTTATAGGGGTCACCTAATTAAGTCAGGCCCACCTGGGATAATCTCCCTTTGATTAACTTAAAGTCAACTGATTAGGGACTCTGATTTCATCTGCAGAATTCCATCCCAGCAGAAGCTAGAATAGGACTTGGTTGAATACCTGAAGAAGATAGCTCAGCCTAACCAAGCTGATATGTCAAAAAAAAAAAAGCCATCTTAATCATTTAGACATAATTTAAACAATAATTCTTATCTCAACTGTAATTCACAAAAAATAGTTTCCCTGCAACTGGTAACCCTAATAATCATTTACAGTAGCGCCATTCACACTCAGAAAATAAGCTTTGTTGCTGGTCATAAAATAGAAGGGTCTCCTCAAGAGGCTATCTGAATCTATCCCTTCATTTTGCAGGTGTAAAATCTAAAGCCTAGAAAGGCTGTGAATTTTTTTTTTTTAATACTTGAAATATCTCATTTAGGGATATAATATTGTAGTTGAGTCAGTCTTTCACCTAAAGCTCTGCAAGGTTTATCTAAGAATATAGGTAGAACACTGAAAGTACTCCATTTTTAGTTCAATTAAACTAATTGCCACTTTGTAATGTTATTATGTATGAGAGATCCTGGTATGTAGAAATATGCTTCTTAGGGTACACAACTGAAAATCTGGATATTTAACGAACTTTGTAGAGGTGGCTTTTATGAGAATGAATTTTGTCCTCTTTGGAGGATTAAAAACATGTTCTAAGAGATCTCAAAAGGATTAGTGACACAGTTTTACTGCTTCTCCATTGCCTTGCCTCCTACCTTTACCTTGTAATTTTTTATAAAGGAACCCTAGAATTTACCCTTTGATATTATGGTCTATAGCTTAGTTTAACTGAAATTTGGTTGTGAGTTTTTTTGTGCTTAATTGTTTATATTTGATGTTCTTGAGCATTTCCATAACCTCACCACTAAAGGTCTGTAAAAACCATTTATTAATTCAAAAAAGATTTAAATGTCTGCTGTGTGCCTAACACTTCTCTTGATACAGTGGTGAGCAGGATTGACAGTCTAGTAGGAAAGTGAGACAGGGAAACATCAGCATTAATTATGGAAAGTATCAGTACTGGGGAAATACAAGGACATGGTTCATGGGGGAGTTTTTTTGTTTGTTTGTTTTTAATGGCCCACTGGCTGATGCATAATAGATGCTTAATAAATGCTTTTTGAATAAATAAGTCCAAATGGCATTTTTAAAGGAATATGGACCTATTTTTTTTAAAGTATATGTCTGTAGGGTACTTGACAAAGAACTAGGGTAATTGGAGCAGGTAGAAAAAGAATGAAGGGTTCTGTTTTCGGGATGATTCAAGGACTAGAGTATATTGGAATGCGTATAAATACACTTTCACTGATTAGCAATTTGTTTCGTTTTCATAGTCTTAGTCTCCTTGTTCCTGACCCATAACCTTTGTTTTGAAATCAGTGCATCGGTTTGAACTAGTTGGAATTGCCAATGACCAAGTGCATATAACATAACTATAAAATTGAAGTCCTTGTTATGTTGCTGCATCACTAATCCAGGCTTCTAGCTAAATGCCAGAATATAAATTAGATCTCTTATCAAATGTGGCACATAAAATTTTAGGATCCTTTTTAGTGTGGTACATGTGCTTTCAATAAATGCCTGCTTTGGCAAGAAATTAAATCAGCATTCTTTGTGTCAAGTACACTTGCATTATATTTTATGCTCTATAACTTTAAAACTGTCCTTACAAACCAGGTCAAGGGCATAATTAAATTTGTTTTCTGGATTTTTTCTTTGTTTGGTTATGTTGTGTCGTGGGCATTGGCTTTATTCTGTTTTTTCACATCAAAGAAAATTCAGAATTCATAATACCATCTCTTCAAAAACTGATCTCCTGCCATGCTGGCCCATTTCCAGTTTAAAAACCATTGAACTCTCTTTCTCCTCACAGTCTCTTTGCACATGCTCTTACCTCTGTCTTGACCTATTTTTACCCCGTTATTTAGTATTATTCACCCAGCTAACTATTATTCATTCTTTAGGTGTCAACTTAAATATCATTCTCTTTAGAGATTCCTTCCTCATCCACACCACCAAATCTCAGTTAGGTCCCCCTTAATAGTCTCTTCTATATTACTAGTTCCTAATAATTCCTGGTACATAGTGAGTGCTTGGTAAGTGAAAGGATGGATTAATATATTGAGCACTTACTATATACTACTCACTGTATAAAATGCCCTCAAAGGAGACTTCCCTGGTGGTCCAGTGGCTAAGACTCCAAGCTCCCAGTGCAGGGGGCCCAGGTTCAATTCCTGGTCACGAAACTAGATCCCACATGCTGCAACTAAAAGATCCCACACGGGGCAACGAAGATCCCGTGTGCCGCAACTAAGACTCGGAGCAGCCAAATAAATAATTTTTTTTTTTTTAATGCCCTCAAGAAACTTTCTTAAGTCTGAGTTCCAAAGGGCCATGTTACTTTGTAAATGATATTCTTAGTTTCACGTCAGGGGACAAAATTAGCAATTCTGAATGAAATAAGTATAAAAGATATAAGAATGTACATTTATATAAATGCATGTATACATATGTCTGTGTATGGCATGTTGCAAAGAAATGTCATGAAGAACCTAGGGGTAAGATGGAAATAAAGACGCAGACCTACTTGAGGATATGGGGAGGGGGAAGGGTAAGCTGTGACAAAGTGAGAGAGTGGCATGGACATATATACACTACCAAATGTAAAATAGCTAGCTAGTGGGAAGCAGCCGCATAGCACAGGGAGATCAGCTCGGTACTTTGTGACCACCTAGAGGGGTGGGGTAGGGAGGGTGGGAGGGAGGGAGACTGAAGAGGGAAGAGATATGGGAACATATGTATATGTATAACTGATTCACTTTGTTATAAAGCAGAAACTAACACACCATTGTAAAGAAATTATACTCCAATAAAGATGTAAATTTAAAAAAAAGCAAAGTAAAGTAAGTATTTTACTGTGGTTGCTGTCAAGAAAACTTGAAAGCTACTACTTTAGTGGATACTGTTGTATAATAATTTCCTAACAATTACTTCTAGAAAAACCACCCATTTCACTTATCAACTTCCCCAAGCATCTCTCTGTTTCTACATCTTTGGCTTCTAACAGTTCTTTGCTTAGAGTCAAAAGCCAGAATCTCAGAAATCTCCCAGAAAAAGCTATTTAAATTAAACAAGCCCATCAAGATTTGGAGGAAAGCCACTTGAAAAAAGAAAACACTATATTACATTTTACCTTTAATTTTCAAAACCTGAAAACCTTCTCAAGCCCAGGAAAACTAATGGTGTTTCATCTATTCTCTTTGATGGCCCATGTGCCCCAGTCCTGTGATTCTCTTAGAATTCTGTAATACTTTATACTTTTATGCTTTTGCTTTGTTTTTCTTCTCAGGATGCTCTTTCAAGGTCCAACACAGAAATCCTTTTTCTCTAACAAACCTTTCCTGACTAACCTTATTCCATTTTTTTATAGCTCTTTGAATTTTCTCACTATTTTGGTATATTATTTCTCAACTTTTATATATTATACTATCATGTACTTGGTTATATGTACATTATTTTGTATTGGAAGTAGGCTTTTGTGTGTGTGTGTGTTTTGTTCTAGATCCCCAACCCTTAGCCCTTAAAGTTCAGTGGCTCTGCTCCTTCCCCGGCGTGAAAATTTTAGCTAAGGCTGGTGACTTTAGTAGCTTAGATCTAATTTTCTGTGTTGAATATTTTCTGTTTACCCTTCAAGATTGACTTTTTACTCTCTTCCTTCCCTATTTTGTGCCCAAGGGCCCTTAGAAAATTGCTGAGTATGAATAGCATGGACAGAAAAGGTCCTTGTGAGGCCCTTTAAAATTATTTAAAATATGGTTTTAAAAGGTCAGGTGAAAGTAAACAGGTTCAAAAATGGGGAGTTAGAGCCTGGAAGTTCAAATCATGGGTCTTAGAATTCAGCCTAGCTCCAGTACTGTAGTGCTCCAGGAACATTACTGGATCCTTCATATAGGCTTGTTGAGTTATCTCAACTAACTGAATGAGACAGTTAAAGATTTTAACAATTCAAGATTATGATACTGCTTATGATACTGACGATTTTTAAACAAGTGGTCATATCAACAATGAAGCATAACTCTTAGGAAGGGGAACAGTGTAATAAGACGCCACTTGCAATTCTATTTTTCAGATAAATGAATATGATTAAAAATAAGATAGAATAAAAATTTTAGAAAACAGTTAAATAAAATCCAAATTGGATGTGGAATAAAGACCAAATTGTTATTTTTCACTCATGTGGTGCGTATTTTCCATATTTCTAAAAATGTGGAAGAAGAACTTGGCATAAAGTTCTGCTGTAATAATTTCTGCTTCTTAAATGACAGGTGCCTCATCTTTTATTGTATTAATTCAGAATCCTATCAAGTATGAAAATGCATAGTACAGAAGATAAATTTGTAAGCATTTGCCTCAGAATCATTACTGTACTGCATTCACTTTCAGCCTATTTCTATATCCTTCCTCTCTTTCACCTTCTGGCCTCCTTATGTCTTTATTTTCTCCTTCTTTTCGTTTTAACCACAATCACTTCTCTGTCAGATGGTTCTTGTTTCTACTTCTGAATACATTTAAATGCCATTTATAAAATCATAAATTCTTATTGAATTTATGTTTAAACCTAATGGGATTCAGCAGTAGTTTGAAATTGCAACATAATTATCAAATGTTGGTTTTAATATCAGTGGTGATTCACATTTTCCAACCTCCATGTTTTGCAGTTTGTTTTTCTTGGCAAGGGTTTGTTTTAAGTATACATGAATAACGCAAAAGGTTTCTTGAATTTTGGCTTTTAGCAAGAAGGAATGAATCTTTTACTGTCTTCTGAAAAGTTACTTTACCTTTTACAAAAAGGTATGAGCAGTAAATGACAGATATTTAAATCTCACTGATTTAGGCCAGTCATTTCTTAATAGAGCCTCTGGACTTCTTGCTTAAGGAACCCTCCTGTGGTTGTTAGAGACCTTCCAAAAACTCATTGTTATGGTCACTGAATTTTAGACTTAGAAGGACTTTAGAAAGTGTTATAAGCTTCTCATTTGCAAGATGAGGAACCTGAGAAAGAGAGTTTATGTCTTGCCCAGAGTCACACTAGAGGTAAAGTAAGAGGCAAAGTAAGAACTAGAATCCAAGTTTCTTCATTTTAAGTGCAGGATTCTTTGATTTTATTTTATGGAGCATGGAAGGAAAGCCTAGAAAAGATTGTTTGCCTAAAATTCATTATTTTGTGTTTATCTTACAACTTGTCATTTCTGTACTTTGCTCTTTGAGTTAAAATATTTTGTATTTATCACCTGTTTTCTGATCTGCCATCTAAAAATCTTCACTTGTCTTCCCTTTTACATGCAATCTGTATATTGCTGCTAGATAAATTAATCTTTCTGAAATGTAGTCCTAATAAGGGTACCTACCCTCTCAGAAACCTTAATGTCTCTCACCTTCTCCGTCTACCTACCACATAGTTAAATGAATTAAATCCAGTCTCCGAACTCATTACAGAGTAAATCTATCTTTAAAATCTTAGTGTTTTCCTGTCCTCTATTCATCCCTTATTGGGCCGCTCGCTAGTCTCAGGACAGACCTCTCATTTTCCATACCTCCCTGTCCTTCCTTATATACACCTTCACCTAAAATTTTACCTATCCTTTTATTGATAGATTTATATCAAATTCTGCTTCCACCATAACGCCTTTTCGTTTTCTTTCCTTTCAACTTCCATTACAGCATACTGCACTCTGACTTTTAATTTTTGCTTTCATCTTAATTCTTCTTTCCTTATTTTTGATTAATCAGATGAGTCTAGCACAGTGCCATGTAACTATGGAAATAAATGGTATCTAACATGTTCATTGGTTGCAAAAATTCTTGAAGCAGTTGGACGATGGTTATTGCTACCGCCTCCCTTTATTCCTACAACAGATAATCAAAAATCTATCCAGGTCATTACAACCAAGAGAAGTCCAACAACTCCCATGCCTATCCAGCACTCAGTAGTATTTGACTAACATTATCATGGTGGTTACATTGAGGCTGGAGATATTCATCAATTATGAAATGCCTATTCTGAACCTATTACAGTTACCAGATTTCACATTTTAGGCAATATCTATAGAATATCCAATGTATATGTTTTGCTTTGGGGACAAAGCAAAACATATACATTGGATATGTTGAGGGCTTATTTTTCTTACACAATTACACAGAAAATTATTTTATGTTCTGTGGCAACTATGTTCTCAGATGCTGTGTCCGATAATACACTGAGTAATTTAGGATGCTCCTGAAAAACCTTAAATAGAACTTGAGTATGTTAGTATTTTTTCATATGTGCAGTTTATGTAGTTTCTTTCTCAAGAATGTAGTGTTGCTTTTTTGTGACTCTTGACTTCCCTTGCCATCCTTTCAAAAAAAGAGAAATAGATTGCCATCACCTATTAAATAGCAGAGGATAATGTAGAGGTAGCAGAGCAGGAAGAGAAGTTATTGATAACTGAAAATCTCTGTAATAACAAAACCATTGTTAAGTGTTGGTTGTCCAGGTGAAGGTTAACCATGGTAGTGATACAGTGAATTATTCTGTTTGAAGTGGAAGTGGGAGATAAAGCAACACACTCCTAAATCCAGGCTCCTTGCCTTCATCCCTGCTACTGCTAATCCAATACTGCCTAATTACCAGACTCTGCTGGGTTGGTGAGCACGTCTCAGGCAGGCCCCTGTTGTGTCTAAACCATCTCTAATCTACTCTGGCTAATGAAGAATTGACTTTCCTTGTTTGTGAGGTGTAGTGCATGTTAATTAGAGATGTAACTCAGATCATTCCTTTCACAACAAGGCTTTTAGGATTGTTACCATTGCTCCAGCTTTGTTTCCAAGGGATTTGCTATCTGACTCAGATCTTGTCCTTCAAACACTTAACACATAAGATCAATTTATATAATCTCTTCTTTTGAAACAAGAAAATTTAGCATTGGGTCTTGAGCTACACATGTATGGAGTGGTTTCTATAAGGATATGTGCACTGGCAGTGAAAAAATGACATATATTACAATGGAGGTATTAGCATTTATTTGCTAAAGAAAAAAAAGTGTCATTTTAAAGTTTTGAAATGTACTGTAATGGGTTGTTGCTGTTTATAAGCTAATTTGACCTGTGTTTCTATCCCACCTGCTATAAATTTTCTAATTGCCATGTGTGTCAGCAAAATAAGATAGTAGCTTGTCATAAAATTGCTTAGTTGATAACTTACGAAGTCTTCAAACTGAGTTGAGACTTGCTATTTACCCGTTATTTAATCCGTATGTAGGGGGTTGTTTTGTGGGTTTTGTTTAGTTATTTTTGTTGATTTTTCGCAATTCTTGCTACTTCTATCATAAATATTGGTGCTTATCTTTGTTGAGCTATATTATACCCTGTAATATCCAGTATCTGCCAGTGATGTCTAGAATGTATATATCTTTGAAAATATAGTTTAATATTTCAGAGTCAGTTATTCTTCCAGGAAAAACTATTTCCCTGATTATTTGTGTGATCCTTGGAAAAGAGACAAATGCCAAAATCCTTTATAGTAACTTCCCAAAACAGGAGAACTGCAGAAATGGCACGATATACGTATTGCGTGAATACTCTCACGAAACACATGAGGCTAGCAATTTACTAAGTTTTTAGCCAAATCTTAGATCCTGTTCTAGAAAAGCTCAATACACATGAGTAGAAAAATCTTTTACTTTTTAAAATAAGATTCTTTTAAATCAGTATAACTCATTTCAGCGCTCGTGTATTTAATTCATACTGTGTGTCAGGCACAATTCTAAGATATGATATAAAACTTAGTTCTTATGAAACTTATAAGCTGGGGGAGAAAATAGACCACGTAAGTAAATTATAATGCAGTGGAAGAAATAAGGTAATAGAAGAATATACAGAGCACTGAGATCCCTAAAATAAGAGTATGAAGCACAAGAAATCAAGTCATTGCTGATCTAATGCAGAGTTATTTCTTCTTTGCTTAATGTAGGTGAGTGTTTTGTCCTTATCATTTGGTAAATCAACAAGGATTTATTATCTGTTCTGGGCAGAGCAATATGTTAGATGTTTTGAGGATACAAAGTGTAAAAGAGTTTCTTCACTAAGAGTTTATAATCTAGTAGGAGAGATAAGCTGTCTATACAAATAACTATGTTTCCAGTCTGTACCTAACTGCCATAAAAGAAGCCTTTACAGGGCTTCCCTGGTGGCGCAGTGGTTGAGAGTCCGCCTGCCAATGCAGGGGACGCGGGTTCGTGCCCCGGTCCGGGAAGATCCCACGTGCCGTGGAGCGGCTGGGCCCGTGAGCCATGGCCACTAAGCCTGCGTGTCCGGATCCTGTGCTCCGCAATGGTAGAGGCCACAACAGTGAGAGGCCCTCGTACCGCAAAAAAAAAAAAAAAAAGCCTTTACAGATTGAGCAAAACTCTTCTGCAATGCAGAAAGCCACTTCTGGAGGTGGGAAAGGGGAGACCATGAACAATTTAAGAAGGCTTCCATTAAGCAGAAGATGGCTGAACTAACCCTGGAGAGACTGGTAGTATTTTGACAAGGGTGGTTGAAGGGTATTCTAATTCATTTAGTGCCTACATGTGCAAGGTAGCATGAAGGCAAAAAAGCCTGGGGCATGTTCAGAGAATAGCAGGTATTCTAGTTTGAGTGACATCTGGTACATGTACAAGGGAATAGTAAAAGATCAGGCTAGAAATGAAAAGTAGGGGCACTTTATGGAGGACCTTTGAAAGTCAGGCTATGGAATTGGGACTTTTCTTAGGAAGTAGTAGGTAGCTTTTTGAACAAAGGCTAATCAGAGTTGATATTTAGGAAGGTGGATCTAATGGTCGGAATGTAAGGGTACATTCAAACTGAGTGTGATTGGTACTAGAGACTGATTAAAACACTATAGCAATAATCTAGGCAAGAGGTAGTACAGGCCTGACCTAGTATTCTGTCAGTAAGAATGGAAACAAGACTAGATATTATAGGCCTTATGCTTGTAAAATATACTTCGCAGAATTTGGAAGCTGTCAAGTGCAAAGCGACTCTGGAAGTGAAGCAGGATATCTGAGAATGATACCAAACGAAAGGAATAAAGGAAATTACCCCATAAAACTATAAAGAGAGAAAAGATTGAAAAGTTGATAGCTGAATTTCTAGATAAGACTATATAGGGCAGGTAATGAATGAGAAAGAAGATAAGCAACAGAAAGGTGAGAGAGAAAGGGAAAGATGATATGCAACAGAAAAATACGGAGGAGTGTTTCTAGGAGAGGATGGCAAAATTCAAACCCTAAAGCATCAAAAAAAGTCTCATTTTTTCACCTATTAAATTATCCAGTGGAATTGGAAAAATCCAACAAAAGGGCTTAAATGTGCAGGAGTAAGTGGGGAAAACTGACCAAAGACCTGAAGGAGGGAAAATATTTACTCAGGAAATGAACAGTAATTTGTGATGCAGAGAAATTTAGAGAGAGATTGAAATTATACCTCTGAAGAGATAGAAGGAAACGAGTACCCGTTTTATTTCTTAAAATAATTATTCCTAAATTTTACACTATGCAGAAACCCTTCATTCCTCTAGAAAAGTCATCAAGTCCTATTTGAAAAAGTCAAAAAGAAAGGCCAAGATTGGTGACCAATGGGAAAAGTTTCTAAAATGGATATAGGTAGAAGCCAGTTTGTAATACTATGTGCAATAAGTCAAAATTGCTTTTAACAAAATCCCATCTGTTAGCCCAATCACTTTATAATGTGCAGTACAATAAAAATGCCGGCACTGACCAGAGAGCAGACAGCAGAAGCAAGAAGAACTACAATCCTGCAGCCTGTGGAACAAAAACCACATTCACAGAAAGACAGACAAGGTGAAAAGGCAGAGGTACATCTATGTACCAGATGAAGGAACAAGATAAAACCCAAGGAAAACAGCTAAATGAAGTGGATATAGGAAACCTTCCAGAAAAAGAATTCAGAATAATGATAGTGAAGATGATCCAGGACCTCAGAAAAAGAATGGAGGCAGAGATTGAGAAGATGCAAGAAATGTTTAACAAAGACCTAGAAGAATTAGAGAACAAACACCTAGAAGAATAAAAGAACTAACAGAGATGAACAATACAATAACTGAAAGGAAAAATACACTAGAAGGAATCAATAGCAGAATAACTGAGGCAGAAGAACGAATAAGTGACCTGCAAGACAGAATGGTGGAATTCACTGCTGCAGAACAAAATAAATAAAAAAGAATAAAAAGAAATGAAGACAACCCAAGAGACCTCTGGGACAACATTAAACACAACAACATTCGCATGATAGGAGTCCGAGAAGCAGAAGACAGAGAGAAAGGACCCAAGAAAATATTTGAAGAGATTATAGTCAAAAACTTCCCTAACATGGGAAAGGAAATAGCCACCCAAGTCCAGGAAGTGCAGAGAGTCCCAGGCAGGATAAACCCAAGGAGAAACACACCGAGACACATAGTAATCAAATTGACAAAAAGTAAAGACAAAGAAAAATTATTGAAAGCAATAAGGGAAAAACGACAAATAACATACAAGGGAACTCCCATAAGGTTAACAGCTGATTTCTCAACAGAAACTCTACAAGCCAGAAGGGAGTGGCATGATATATTTAAAGTGATGAAAGGGAAGAACATACAACCAAGATTACTCTAAAGAAAGCTGGTGTAGCAATACTCATATCAGATAAAATAGACTTTAAAATAAAGAATGTTACAAGAGACAAGGAAGGACATTACATAATGATCAAGGGATCAATCCAAGAAGAAAATACAACAATTATAAATATATATGCACCCAACATAGGAGTACCTCAAACATAAGGCAACTGCTAACAGCTATAAAAGAGGAAATCGACAGTAACACAATAATAGTGGGGGACTTTAACACCTCACACAAATGGACAGATCATCCAAACAGAAAATTAATAAGAAAATACAAACTTTACATGGCACAATAGGCCAGTTAGATTTAATTGATATTTATAGGACATTCCATCCAAAAACAGCAGAATTACACTTTTTTCTCAACTGCACATGGAACATTCTCTAGGATAGATCACATCTTGGGTCACAAATCAAGCCTCAGTAAATTTAAGAATATTGAAATCATATCAAGCATCTTATCTGACCACAATGCTATGAGATTAGAAATCAGTTACAGGGAAAAAAAAATGTAAAAAACACAACCACATGGAGGCTAAACAATATGTTACTAAATAACCAAGAGATCACTGAAGAAATCAAAGAGGAAATCAAAAAATACCTAGAGACAAATGACAACGAAAACACAATCCAAAACCTATGGGATGCAACAAAAGCAGTTCTAAGAGGGAAGTTTATAGCAATACAAGCCTACCTCAAGAAACAAGAAAAATCTCAAATAAATAATCTAAACTTACACCTAAAGGAACTAGAGAAAGAAAAACAAATGAAACCCAAAGTTAGTAGAAGGAAAGAAATCATAAAGATTAGAGCAGAATTAAATGAAATAGAAACAAAGAAAACAATAGCAAAAATCAAGAAAACTAAAAGCTTGTTCTTTGAGAAGATAAAAAAAATTGATAAACCATTAGCCAGACTCATCAAGAAAAAGAGGGAGAGGACTCAAATCAATAAAATTAGAAATGAAAAAGGAGAAGTTACAACAGACACCGCAGAAATACAAAGCATCCTAAGAGACTACTGCCAATGAAATGGACAAGCTGGAAGAAATGGACAAATTCTTAGAAAGGTATAACCTTCCAAGATTGAACCAGAAAGAAATAGAAAATATGAAGAGACCAATCACAAGTAATGAAATTGAAACTGTGATTAAAAATCTTCCAACAAGCAAAAGTCCAGGACCAGATGTCTTCACAGGTGAATTCTATCAAACATTTAGAGAAGAGCTAACCCCCATCCTTCTCAAACTCTTCCAAAAAATTGCAGAGGAAGGAACACTCCCAAACTCATTCTGTGAGGCCACCATCACCCTGATACCAAAACCAGACTAAAAAAGATACTACAAAAAAGAAATTACAGACCAATATCACTGATGAATATAGATGCAAAAATCCTCAACAAAATACTAGCAAACAGAATCCAACAGCACATTAAAAGGTTCATACACCATGATCAAGTGGAATTCATCCCAGGGATGCAAGGATTCTTCAATATACACAAATCAATCAATGTGATACACCATATTAACAAATTAAAGAAGAAAAACCATATGATCATCTCAATAGATGCAGAAAAAGCGTTTGACAAAATTCAACACCCATTTATGATAAAAACTCTCTAGAAAGTGGGCATAGAGGGAACCTACCTCAACATAATAAAGGCCATATACAACAAACCCACAGTAAACATCATTCTCAATGGTGAAAAACTGAAGGCATTTCCTCTAAGATCAGGAAGAAGACAAGGATGTCCACTCTCGCCACTATTATTCAACATAGTTTTGGAAGTCCTAGCCACGGCAATCAGAGAAGAAAAAGAAATAAAAGGAATACAAGGGCTTCCCTGGTGGCGCAATGGTTGAGAGTCCGCCTGCCGATGCAGGGGACGCGGGTTCGTGCCCCGGTCTGGGAAGATCCCACATGCCGCGGAGCAGCTGGGCCCGTGAGCCATGGCCGCTGAGCCTGCACGTCCGGAGCCTGTGCTCCGCAACAGGAGAGTCCACAACAGTGATAGGCCTGCCTACTGGAAAAAAAAACCAACAACAACCCAATCCAAAAATGGGCAGAAGACCTAAATAGACTTTTCTCCTAGGAAGACATACGGATGGCCAGGAAGCACATGAAAAGCTGCTCAACATCAGTAATTATTAGAGAAATGCAAATCAAAACTACAATGAGGTATCACCTCACACCAGTAAGAATGGGCATCATCAGAAAATCTACAAACAACAAATGCTGGAGAGGGTGTGGAGAAAGGAGAACACTCTTGCACTGTTTGGTGGGAATGTAAATTGATGCAGCCACTATGGAAAACAGCATGGCGGTTCCTTAAAAAACTAAAACTAGAATTACCATATGACCCAGCAATCCCCCACTGGGCATATACCCAGAGAAAACCATAATTCAGAAAGACACATGCACCCCAATGTTCATGGCAGGACTATTTACAATAGCCAGGTCATGGAAGCAACCTAAATGCCCATCAACAGACAAATGGATAAAGAAGATGTGGTACATATATACAATGGAATATTACTCAGCCATAAAAAGGAACGAATTTGGATCATTTGTAGAGATGTGGATGGATCTACAGACTGTCATACAGAGTGAAGTAAGTCAGAAAGAGAAAAACAAATATCCTATATTAACGCACATATGTGGAACCCAGAAAAATGGTACAGATGAACCAGCTTGCAGGGCAGAAATAGAGAAACAGATGTAGAAAACAAATGTATGGACGCCAAGGGGGGAAATGATGGCGTGGGAGGCTGATGAATTGGGAGATTGGGATTGATATATATACACTAATATGTATAAAGTGGATAACTAATAACCTGCTGTATAAAAAAGTAAATAAAATTGAATTTAAAAATTAAAAAAAAAATGTCAGCACTTCATTACTACCTCTGTGCTGAATTACCTTCATTTCCCAGCATTTTGTTAATATGTAGTGAAAACTCATACTTTGTTACAGAGACAGCAAAACACACAGGGAAGCACTAGGATTAGAAAATGTGTTATCTCAGATTCTGACAAAAGGTTTGTGAGGAACAAAGCTGTGGGGGGGGGCGGTATTCCCTGGCGGTTCAGTTGTTAGGACTCTGTGCTTCCACTACAGGGGGCCTGGGTTTGATCCCTGGTCAGGGAACTAATCCTGCAAGCTGTGTGATGTGACCAAAAGAAGAAAAAGAAAACAAATGATGTTTGTGAGGTAGAGGATAGACATTTCTTGAGTCTAGTTTGTAGACTAATGATTGGCTCCCACTTCATAATCAAATGCAGTACTAGCATTTCAAAAGTATCTTTTTAAACCTAATTATCATAGAGGAAGGATTGGTGAATTATGCTTTCAATTAATCCTTTATGGAGGGCCTGCTACATGCTCTGTTGGGTGTTTTCTATCATCTTTTTTGTGATTATTTTTTTAGTAGCCTGACATTTGGCTGATTTGTTTTTCATGCACATTAGATTTTTTTTCCTTTGACTTCTTTGTAGTTTCATTTTTGGCGTAGGTTTTGTTTTTTTTCCTTTCCTTGAGAGACCTGTATTCATTGTTACTGCCATGGCCATTTTTGTTACTTCCTACTGACCATTGTGAAAATTCTAAGTTTGTCTGTGTTGGACTTGTTTCTAAGACATAAGTATTACAGTACACTCTGCGCATAATTATTGTGAGTCACCTAGTAAGAAGGAAGAAAATAATACTGGTTATTGGTGATACTTGTATGGAATGTGTTATGTACATATCCATAGGTTAAAAATTCTGACCTGAGGAGGAAGAGGAACTGCCTTTCCTGCCCCCAGCCCCCCTTCCCCACTAGAGGTAGGAAACTAGATGCTTCTCTGTTTTTTACTATATTTTGTTGTGCTAATAAGTCACAGTGTAGTCCTATAAGTTTCTTTCTTAATTTAATTCAGTAATATTTTGGGTTGTGAATGTTACTGTGATTTCCAATTTTATTTCGTCTTCTCCCTCAAAAGACCAAGAGACTCAAAGAGTAGAGGAGCTTTTATGACAGGTTCTGCCGTTAGCGTCATCAGAGTGGCCACAGAAGGTCGGATTGATTTGGCAGTGATTATTATACCTTGACACTTTAGGAAGCTTCGTTCATGGAATATGGAAAATGCAAAAGACACGGGTGCATATTTGAGGGAGAAGAATTATTAAAAAGACACTTAGTAAGAATGCCAGTTTCTCCCCATCATGAGGTCTTCCTTTCCGTTTTTGGTCTAATGTTTAGCACTGATCAGTAATACCTTTCTCATTGCCGCATGTAAACATGTGTCTAAACTTGTAAGAATTGGTTATTTATCTTGTCTTTTACTGTCTTTTTATTAATATGAGTGATTTAGGTTTTAGGGGTTTTTTTGGCCAGTGAATGAAGGAAACAAGACCTAAAGATATACATTTTACTTAAGGCTAACAAGCTGTGTAGCCTGCTCTCCATAGGGCCTTCAGTTCCTCACTGGTAATTCAGTAAAGAAGAAAAATGTCTGTTTTAAAATTTATAAATATTCTACTAATAGCATAATACAGGGGTTGGCCAACTTCAAGTGACCTAACATACATACTTGGAGTCCTGGAGAGGAGAAACAGAACAATATTTGAAGTAATAAAGAGTGAAAATGTTCCAAATTTGAAGAAAACTATAAACCCACAAATCCAAGAAACTCAACAAACTGCAGAAGAAACAAGGAAAAAACTACAGCAAGGAACATTATAATCAAATTGCATACAATCAGTAATAAAAAAAAATCTTAAAAACAGACAGGTTGGTTTTTTTTTAAGACATATTCTGTACAGAGAAACAGATAAGAATGCATCTAAAACAAGCTGGACCTTAGAGCACTGAGACAAAAAAATTGTCAACCTAGAATTCTATACCCAGTAAAAATATCTTTGAAAAATGAAAACGAGATAAAGACTTTTTCAGACATAAAACAGCTAAAAGAGTTCATCAGTAGCAGACCAGCACAAACCATTTGGAAAGCCTCAGATCCAAATGCCAGCTATTACGATTACTTGTTTTTTGGTCTTGGACATATTTTAATGTCTCTGAACCTTCAGATTTTCATCTGTGAAAGGAGAAGAATACCTATTTTACGGGATTTTCATGAGGATCAAATGAAATACGTAAAATAATTGACATTTGTTGAGTGCCTTCATTATGCCAAGCACATGTTATCTCATTAAAAATGGAAATAAAATACCCAATAAGAGGCCTGCTACCCTGATGATTTTCTTATGCTAGCATCTCTTTTTTCTTTCTTCAGCAACTGAAAAACTTGGATTATTCTATAAGTTAGCCCAAATAGCTAGTCAGTCAAATTTTGATGAAGCACTTTTCCTAAACTTGTTTTCCTTTAGTTACCACCATTAAATATGCTTAACAGTGGGAATTAACAACTTTCCTTAGTAGAATAGACACGTCTATCAAATCATTTTGTGAAAGGGTTAAGTATGTTCTAAACTAAACCTAATTTTTTTTGGCTTGTAATTTGTCTGAGTAATTTTTTTTCAGTCATGTTTATGAAAGTATAATTTATATATGTTTATCTGATTTTTATTATAAACCTAATGGATAGGGGCCATGCGTGTCTTTATAGTTTATACATTGCCCCACAGAGATTTTGGCACTCAGTAAATGTTAAATAATATTTCTGTTCAGCATTCTGCAGACAGGAAGCATATGGTAATAAATGTCAGAGTACAGGTTGAAAATCTCCCCAAAGTTGTATGTTATATTGTTTGGAAAAACCAGTGCAGATATTTTCGTAAATGAAACATTTTAAAAGGGGTTTCCCAGATTTATATTTTCTTTAACAATTTTCTCTAGGCTTTGTTTACTTTATTTTCAAATTAAAACTTTTCCTCTTCAGAAATAGTTTAATATTAAAAGTACTATAACATTAATGCAGTTTCATGAGAAAATATATAAATGATTTTGTAGATAGCATAAAGAAAAAGTAATTCATAGTCTGAAGGATAGCATGAAGAAATATTTAGAGGCTTAAGCAACATAAGTCTTTATAATATATTGTAGGAAAAAAATAAACAGCAGGTAGTTCTTTATCATTAAATGTCAGCATGAATTAGGTATATCACTGCTACAGCTAAGAAATGGTTAATCATAATCAGGTATACAAAACCATTTAGATAGTATGTATCTAAATTATCTTTCCATAATTTGCTCACCTACAATTGATTTGTTAGCCACGCTTGTTTGATTTGATTTTTGTGACCTTTTTTTAAGGATTAGCATAATCTGAATGAGAAAATATCTGAATTGGGCCATGTTAGTTAACCTCTCTAAGGCTTAGGTTCCTCATGTCTAAAATGTGGATAGGGAGTCCAGGCACAGCTTAGTTTGGTGCCTCTGAATCAGATTCTCTTACAAGGCTGTAATCAGGATGTCAGCCAGGGCTGTAGTCATATCTCTGCTTGGGGAGTATTCACTACCAAGCTCACTCACATGGCTATTAGCAAGCCCTAGATCCTCTCTGGTTGTTAGTCATGGGCCGCTCCATAGGGGTCCTCACAACATGGCAGCTTATTTCCCGTAGAGCAAGAGCTGAGTGAGAGCATGTGAGCAAGAGGATGGACAAACAAGACATCCCATCACTTTTGTCAGATATTTGTTAGAAGCAAGTCACTAGGTCCAGCCCGCATTCAAAGGGGAGGGAATTTTACAAGAATTTGAACATCACCAGTTAGGGATCAGTGTAGTAGGCAACCAATTCAGACGCTTCTCTACTACACATATGATCCACAGATAGGACAAATCATTGAATGTACTCTGGATGCTCTGAAATTCATTTGTTTAAATTATCCTAAGATCTTACCAAGATCTTGAATTCAATAGGCAAAATGATTTTACAGTTCACATTAAATATTTTATTTATTCCTAGCAACAATCCAGTAGGTTTTGTTGCCCTCAGTTGTGTTGATATAAACCGATATACTGAGCGACTTGCTCAAGATTACATATCAAATGAGCTGCTGTAAAACAGCAACCTTAGTGTAGGTCTTCTGATTCTAAGCCCTGTACTCTTTCCATTTGGCTGTAACTGCCTCCTGACCAGTACTATCTTGCATTTAAAGCCCTTCGAAAAAGGCATTATACATCTAAATGTATATACAAATTTAAGAATTTTATTTATAGATAGAGATTTTTATACATAGATTTATACAGAGAAAGGCAGATATAGATAACATTCCGTCTTAGACTCTCATGTACACCACACGATTAGGATTTACAGTATTGTTTCAAATATTATCATGTCAAAGTCTAATACCATTGTAAGGTCTGCAACAGCTGTAGCACTGATATACCTCTAGCATAATAGTATCTGTTAGCCTAAAACTATCCTTGCAGGGTAGATTCTATTTGGATGGAGAGATGAACAAACAAAACAGCAGAACTGTTTTGGTGGCTCGGTTCTCCCTTGGCTTCTCCTAAAGCCCTGGACTCCTGTGACTTGAGTGAAGACCATGGGAACTCCAGTGAACTTTCTGCTTCCTGTTTGCATTGGGGTAACAGAATAGTTTGTTTTGAATGGATGGGCTGCTTTCGGTGGATAGTCACAGGTTACCTTTCTTTGGTCCTAAGTTGGGTCTTCTCCCTTTTTTGCTTCAGTCCATGAAGTTTCAGCCTATACCCAAGACCCCTTATGTCCACTATCAGAAAGTAGAGTGGTAACATAAGCAAGCAGATAATAGCTCTAACTGGGTTCAGTGCCTTGAAGTGTAGAGCAGGAAGTGGGAGAGCAAGGGTTATGAGCTATGGTAGTGGTGGTAGTTAGTATTTATACCCTTCAGATCACCCTGGAGAAAAGAGAGGTAACCTTTTTAAGGCATTTGCTAAATTCTTAAAATAACTTTGTGGTATGGTTAGTAGGAACATCTTTCTTTACAGGAGCAAAAGAATAGTTCCTGCAGCTAATAAGCAAATTTGGCAAAGTGTCAGGATATAAGGCCAATACACAGAAATCATTTGTATTTCTATATAACTAGTAACAAATAATTGGAATTAGAATAACAATATGGACTAGTTATGGTTTTAGTTTGTGATTAGATAATTCTCTATAAAGTCAGGGTATTATCAGACAAAATGCAGAGAAAACAGTTTTCTTCTCAATTGAATATAAAGGAAATTGTTGTCTTTCATACACACAGACACACACTTGAGTTTTTCCTTCCTTTCCTGTATAATCTGAGGATTGTGCTTTTTGGTAGTGGTTTGCTAATCCCTCTAAATAGCTCGTAAAGTAAGTATTCCATAGTTTTCATTAACCGCGAATTTCAGCTTTTTTTAAACCTCTACTCAAAAAACCATACTTGGTGGTTGTTTCATCCTTTTAGCCTGGTTGGTGAAGCAGCAAGCCTAATGCAAATCCTAAACAGTGTGATGTAGATGAGAGTCTAAGACTTTAATTATATGTCATTTTATTCACAACACTCAATTCCAGGAAGGAAAAAATGGCTTTGTTGTTGTAAAAGATATATTATGTGAGTATCATTCATTGTAAACCAAAAATGATACTGTACTATAGCACAGACAACAATGGGAACTGATTTTGAAAATGTGACCTGTATGAGAAACTGAATAATAGTGAAAGTTATCAAAATGGAAAGAAGTGTTAATGTGAAATCCAGCCTTCTCAGAAATACTCTTTCCTGGCCTTTTGCTTTTGTTGCTTGTCATGCATGAATGAAAGTGCTGCACTCTCAGGGGAGCAGGAAAGCCTCTGTGTCGGTTGTTTATTTCCTTAATCCCTCCTCCTTTGTGATTTTTGATGTCAGATCTAAAATAGAAAGCCTGTAAATATAATGATTATCACATGGATAATCACCTGCATTAGGAACCGCTCTGCTTCTCTATTCTAACCCTAGCTGTTCTCCACATGTCACATTCACTCTGTGGTTGGATTTTAACTTGACTGCTTCATTAGATTTGTGAAACTCAGTACGTGGCGCCCTGGGGCAGCACAGATGGAGACTTGCTTGTTTTCTTTTCTCACTTTTACTGCTAAGGCACGCTAAAAAGTCCTTTTCAATTTAGTGTGATCAGTTCACTTGGAATTACCCTTGATATTTGGAACTTGTCTTACTATTCTGCCCACCATTTATGCGCCTTTTTTCTTCCCTGATTTCTGACCTAATGCCTTTTCTTTCTGTTTCTCCATGCAGTGAATCTGAAGACGAAAATTCTGCTTAAAATTCTTACTGGGTCAGACTGTTCCCCTGTGTTGTTTTATTTGTTTTGCTGAGAGGGAAAAATAAATGTTGTTCTATCGTTGTATCTACAAACACCTTCAGATCAGAGGTTAGCTGTGGGAAAGTCTGCAGTGATGTGAGCCAGCTGCCTTCTCTAATGGAGTGACTGGGGGCACCAGCCCAAGATCAAAAGAAGGTGGGAGGAAGTCAGGAGATAAGATCTTTTTAAGCCATAGAACAAGTGCTTAGCTTTTCAGTGACAGGGCACAGCTCTGCAAACCTGTGTGAGGGGGCGCTAAGATAGAAAATTGAGTTGACTTTTCTTCAGCATGTCCTTCCTCAGTCAGAAATATGTTGGTGCTTGGAATAGTTTACAGATGTGGAAGTGTCCTAGGGCCCAGTTTCCTTAAAGAATAATGATCTGACATTTATAAATGTGCCTTCTTGCAATTAGTCAGTTCTACTATACCATAACAGATCACAGTCGATAGCTTCTTACATTTGTGGGAACAGAACTGGACATTGAAAAGGCAACTTAACTACTGTATGTGAATTTTAAGTTTTTACGTCTTAGTGCAACTTCAGTCATACAGATTCTTCATATTAACTTTGTCTTATAGTCCTCTAGGTTTCTTTTGTGCCTCTGATAAAGTTCCATGTAAATAAGTAGTTCTTGCAGGGCTTCTTAGTTGTCTTTTCCATATAAGAATTAGCTTGGTTAGTTCTTGAGTTGGACAGCTTGGAAAAGTTCTACGTTGATATCTTTTGAACTTTATCCTTTTCCTTGACATCCAGGCTAGCAAATATTATTGACTGTGTGGTATACAAGATTCTAGTGTAAGTAAATTGTCAGAGAGGCTAACCTTGCTTGCAACAATTGTCAAGATCATAATTCCATTTTTTTAAAATCTATATCAAGTAAGGTTAACTCAATCAGCCTTATGCTTCTGTAGTCAACAGCCTAAGGAGTTGTACTTTCAGCTTATCACTTTCTATTAACTTCAGTGTTCAGCTGTAATCGTCTGTTTCGACCTTTTCAAACCCTCAAAGTGGTTCTTTAAATTTATATGCTATTAGTATATTGGACCATAAGTGCATACATACTTTTCTTCCCTGTGTTTTCCTTAACATGTAGATGGTACCCAGATTTGTGCTGGAGACATTAACTGTAGTTTCTGCCTTACATGGTTTGGTGCAGCAGTCGTTTTAGTTGGATCTGCTCACTACTCAGGCTCACATCCCATCCTTCTATTAATATCTCTTGGCAAAGATAATTTTGGAGGAATGTAAGTTAAGATGTAGAGGCTCTTGACAGTTGTCTGCAGTTTTTTTTTTTTTCCATTTTCAAGGGGGAAGTGGAATGGAAAAGTAATATTGCCTCCATTTTCTGTATCAGTACTAAATGAAAATATATATGCAAAGCAGAGTGAAGAAAGGGAAAGGATTTGGTTACACAGATGTGTTTTTTGTCATTTGATAACCTATTATAAGGGCATTAGAGTATATAATAAGGTTCATCAGATTGTGCCCTTAAGATATATTTAATATTCAGAAAAATATTGTTTTAAAATTTTTAACTGTATTTTTTAAATGATGTTCAACTTCTGTTACCCTGTCATCTTATATCAAAGAGAAATGGGGGGTGGGGACTTTTTATTACAAAAATTTTCAAACAGGCCAAAAAAATAGTAATACTGAATACATCTAGATTCAGTCATTAACATTTTACCATTTTTGCTTCACTTTATTTTTTTTAAGTTTTCTAAAATAAATTACATATATCATGCCATTTTATCCCAGAATACTTCAGGATGCACCTCTAAAAATCTAGAACATTTTCCTTATGAAATCGATAATTCTTAATATTATCTAATTCCCATTTCATAATCAAATTTCTCCACTTGTCCCAAAATGTATTTTATAGCTGGTTTCTTCAAAACAGTTTCCAATTAAAATCTGTATATTGCTCCTGGTCATTTTTCCCCTGCCCACTTTATCATAACATTGACTTATTGAAGAAACCAAGCTACTTGTCCTGTATAATGTCCTGCATTATGGATTTGTTCATTTGCTTTCTCAGTGTATCATTTAACTTGTTCTCCTATCCTCTATATTTCCTGTAGACTGCAAGTTATTAAATAAAATTTTTATTAATTCATGTTAAAAACTTTATAGCTGATGCTGTGTACCTTATACTGCATCATTACAGAAGACACAGTGTTTTTGGTGATCCCATTATTAATGATAAGTGATAGGATCGATCGCTGGTTAAAGTGATGACAGCTTGATCCTTGTATTATAAAGTTATACTTTGCTCCCCATGACCAGCATGTGATCTTTGATACTTTGATTCCATGAAATACCCAGTTCCCTGTCATCCTTTCACCTAATGAATTTAATATCCATTGATGATCCTTGCCTGAATAAATTTCATCAGGGATTACGAAGTGGTGGGTTTTCTGAATCTGTACATTTTTTAGCAGACGTTTTTCTCTACAGGTATTTTCTCTACGTTTTTCTGTAAGGTATTGTTTTAATTAAAAACATAACCATCAGCATCTTCCTTAGGTTTCAAATGATTTTCTTTGCTGGGGTCAAAACACCTGAACTCACAGTGACAGCTACAGTAAAAACATGTACTATATCTTATTTCAACTTCTGAAGTGTGTTGACATTATGCTGCCTTTTTTTTCATGCCAAGGTAAAAAGAAATCTTTTTTTTTTTTTGGTGTAAGAATAAAAATTGAACTATGTGGATATATTGAGATAATTGTGTAAAAAGAAGACTGAATGAGTTTCAAAATGGATTATTTCTTCATTACCTAGCACTTTATAATTAACTGTTCCTTTTTTTTTATTTCAGGAAGCTGCCACTTTTGCTAGAGAGCAAGGCTTTGAGGTGAGTTAACCCACAATTGTACACTAAACAGATCCTAAAGGTTTCTTCTAGCTGATAATGAAGTTCTTTTGGACAGTGATTGATGTGCTATTATACTCTCAGAGCCTCGCAGCAGTTGCCATGGAAACTTGGCAGTCGTCATGGTTTCTTTGTTCTGCCAGCACAGTGTTATGACGCACTCTGCTAGGTCTGCACCCAACATCGCCTACAGATGTTATTTATTGAATTTTGAAAAGCCTCTTGGGAAGCCAAGAGGTTGGGCACGGTTTCAAGCTGCCTCTGCAGATATGGGGCCTGTCAGTTTGTTCAGTTAAAAAGCTACCTCATTAGCTGCATTACATTTCATAAGGATTCACTGCTAAAGCAGTGGTGGAGCAAGACTAAATAGTGAAATATAATGTCATTTAAATAATTTCAACCCTACCACATGTAGATTATCATTATGTAAATTAATTTCCAAAAGTTGTACTTAACAGTTGTTAGGAACTGATTAATTTAAATACTGTTCATATAAACTTCCTGTTTGAATCTCTTTTTTTTCTTCTCTCTTCTTTTTTTTTGATAGCATAAAACATATACATTTTCTGAAACAAACTATTGATACTTGCTTTACTTTCCAGATAATTGATTCTGTTTTCCTCATAGAAATAGAAATATTATCTTGTCAAGATTCCAAACTCCATGTGGTTGTTGTTGGCAAAATTAAGCTAATAGACAAGACTATGTTTTTACCTACATAATATCTACCTTCCAGTCCATCATTAGTCCACATTGACTAATCTCAACGCAGGTTAATTGATAGAGAATTCACTGAGTTGGTGAGTTTTATGACTATCATATTTATCTAGCTAGAATTACATAGAATACTGTGTTCTATACAGCAACTTGGAATGTTTCATGGTAGTAATTTTTTAACATTTAATCTGACTAGAGCTGGAACATACAGAAACTCTCTCCTTATTTGCATACTCAGTATTGTCTACCATCTACAGAAGCTGTGAGCATTGACTGGATATATTAGTAAGCTCACTTTGAACTCTTTAGAGAAAGGTGTTGTATGAAATTGTGATGGAAATGTTATTTAAATGTACAAAAGACAGATTCATTATCAAGCAACAAAGTGATACATGTGTATGTTATCCATGTCATAGGACTTGACAACCAGGCATAGGGCTTCCTTTTCTTGGAGGAAGATAGTGAGCATGTGGTATAAGTATTCTACTCTCAAGATCTTATGAAAAAAACTGTATCAGGGTATGAAACTCTGCCTCATAATGCTCAATTAATGGCAACTTTGATAGTTTCTTGGGAGTTTGCTTTTTTTGTTTTAACATATTCTCATGAATATGGGGTTGAGTCACATGAAGAAGAAGGAATAAAGATTTCCAAGTAATTTTTATCTAATTTAAGTTTCACTTTGTCATTTCCCAAACTGGCAATTGATATACAGGGCTAAGTGTAACGAAGGGAATATTCAATTTAAAAGTCAAATGTTTTGATCATGAAACTATACGTAAATGTTTTCAGCCATGTTTTAAAGTTTCACTGATGTGAAATTTCAGTATTAACAATTAATACTCTCTGTTGTTACATCAAAATTCTCCAAAGATAAAAGGCTGAAGAGTATAAATTTGTGTCCTATTTTCTGTGCTAACATTTAAAAATGTATTTTGGTTCTAGAAAATAACCAATTTTGTAGATGTTTAGAAATATAACATTATGTATAACAAATGATCATGATTCAGTAGTACCTTGATAATAATTTTTAATAGTTTATTAAACCTTACTAATTCATAGTTTTATTGCCCTCTTGAGCTACATGCTTTGTATATGCCTGGTTTAAATACAGTCTTAGCAACAAACTACTTTTTCTATTTTCTACTAACCAGCACCATATTAACCTTTCCATTAGTTCTTACTCATTGATTCTAGAGTTGTTTCTTTTTACCATAAATCTGCCATAAATGATTACAGCATATAAACAAAGTGATGATGATTATAGTAGGATACCTTATTACCTCCTGACATAGCAAGATGACTCAGTTGGTGATTTGACAATGATGTGTTAGATTGGTTAAAAGCACACAGTGTCTTGACATGTCCCTTCACGGGTTCCCTAAAATATTATACGCATCACAGAATCTGTAAGAGCCATGAGTAGAATACCCTGAAGTAATAAGTATTGTTAATAAAATATAATCCATGTATGGCATGCTATCTAGAGAAACTGAATGATTTTAAAATGTCATGAAAGTTTCCTAAGTTCATTAGATAGGGATATGAAAGCATAGGTTTGAAACTTGGTATTTTTAAAGACTCAAACAAGAATAAATCACTTAACAGTTTAATGTCTATGGAAATGTGTCAGTGCTCTCAAGTGTAGTGTGACAAACTAGACAAAATCTGTCTTATTCCTCCCAACTTTAATTTTACCTCTTAATTTGGGGCATGAATGAGAGGAGAGAAATGAAAAAATTAAAAAAGAAAGGAAAGGTGGGCATTTTTTTCTTCCCACAAATCCACTGTCCTACCCTCATTTTCTGTTATAAATCCCAATCAGTTCCCAAAGCCACTGAGTGTTGCCACTAGTGATCTGTCTGCTAAGAGACCAATCTAAATGCCTCTAAAAATAACCAGTGTTTATTCATCAGGAAATATCTTCAGCAGCATTGTTTATGATATTCTGGTTAGCTTCTCTGCAAATTTTAGATAATCTTTCTTTAAGAAAAAAATCTTGGACTTCCCTGGTGGCAGAGTGGTTGAGAGTTCGCCTGCCGATTCAGGGGACACCGGTTCGTGCCCCGGTCCGGGAAGATCCCACATGCCGCGGAGCGGCTAGGCCCGTGAGCCATGGCCGCTGAGCCTGCGCGTCCGGAGCCTGTGCTCCGCAACGGGAGAGGCCACAACAGTGAGAGGCCCAAGTAACGCAAAAAAAAAAAAAAAAAAAATCTTTAATCTTTAAAACGAATTGGGCAATTTTCAGTAAGAAGAGGTAGCTTAGGAGGGCACTGGAGAATGAGATAAAAACTGGAGCTGGGCAGAGCACAAAGCAGAAGAGAGAGGATTTTTATATATATATATAGGTTGATGGAAAATTGCATAGTGCCCTGTTTTAAATGACAGACCTGCTAAGAATTTAAAATGACAATTCTTTGGGTAAAAAGTTTCGTGAGGCCTTTTGTTATTTTGGAAAATCGGTTCAGACTGCAGTGTTTTTAAATCAGCCTTATCTTGAACTGATTAAAGGTTTGTATTTTTAGAACCTAAATAAAAATAAAGTACTTAGTAACATGTTTCATTATGAAACCTTTTTAAAGCAGTATTGAAAATTGATTTAAATTAAAGTGAAGGGCATACCTCCAAAACCTAAATAAAAAATATTTTTTATATTTTCATTCTCAGTGAAATAGAGTATATGCCAAATGATGAAGATAACTTATACCTTTTCTATTGGATCAGTTATTCAGTTTTACTCCAGGCAACAAATTTTAATTTTCTTATTTTAGATCTCTAAAATACAATACTTCTAACCATAGAGGAAATAAAGCAATCTTTTAACATTTTCCTACTTTCCCTACAGCCCATGACTCTACCCAGAGGCTTCCAGGCTTGTAGTCTTTCTCTGAGCAATGACAACTCTATCATCTTATACCACTGAGAGAGGGAAGTATTGAATTGTGCTATCCAATATGCATCTACTAGTCACGTGTGGCTATTTAAATTAAAATTAAATAAAATTTAAAATTCAGTTCCTCAGTCTCTTGGCACATTAGAAGTGCAGGCATACGTAGATAGGGACTACCATATTGGACAGAGCAGATATAAACATATACATCATCACAGAAAGTTCCACTGATCAGCACTGGATAGCAAGTCCAGAGAGTTTCAGGAGATATTGATTCCCAAAGAATTCTCCAAGATTTTTCTAAGGTTCCTGTGTTCCTTACAAATACAAAGAATGCAGTGAATGATCACCAAGAGTTTCTGGAAATAAGACACTAAGTCAGGTCATGCTGGCTAAGAGAGTACAATGCTGCTTCCTTAGGTGACTGAGTCCCAAATGACAACAGTTTTAAAACACTAGATTAACAGAAAGAGATACGACAGTCTTCAAATTCTCTTCATTTAATCACTTACTCATTCAACAAATATTTGCTGAGCACTGACTTTCTGCCTAACACTTTGAAAACTTGAAAAATACAAATATCTAGCTATGACAGAAAAAAGCAAAACAAACAAACAATAGGGAAACAAATTTGAAACAGAGGGAACAAGAGTACATATGCCCACAGACACAAAAGAGCATAATGTACTGTGTACTCCAGGAACTGACAGGAGGCCAGTGTGACTGGAACGGAGTGAGTGAGGAGGAGGTAGTATGAGACAGGATGGAAGCTGACACATCATATGAACCCCGTAATTATTATAGGAGTTCCTATTTCGGAAACAAAGCAGAATACGCTGTGGTTAAGTGAGGCAATGTATGCAGACACCACAATTGGTATTCTATAAGAGTAGGTAGATTGTGACAGTATTGTTTAATATTTGTATCATCAACTTGTTAAAAATGGAATGAAGAGAATATATTCTGTTTTGGTTTTTTTTTTTTTTTTTTTTTAGTTTTGCTTGTGTTGGGTCTTTGTTGCTGCGCACAGGCTTTGTCTAGTTGCAGCAAGCAGGGGCTACTCTTCGTTGTGGTGTGCGGGCTTCTCATTGCAGTGGCTTCTCTTGTTGCAGAGCATGGGCTGTAGGCGCGAGGGCTTCAGTAGTTGTGGCTCGTGGGCTCTAGAGCGCAGGCTCAGTAGTTGTGGCGCATGGGCTTAGTAGCTCCGCGACATGTGGGATCTTCCCGGACCAGGGCTCGAACCCGTGTCCCCTGCATTGGCAGGTGGATTCTTAACCACTGCGCCACCAGGGAAGTCCCGAGAATATATTTTTTAATTTGGAAAACAGTGCTAAATTTAAGGTGTGTGATCACCAGTGACAATAAAAGCATAATTGAACATTTATGAAATGATTCACAGTTTATAAAACCTTTTCTAACGTATCATCGATATATTTAATATTCATACAAACCTGGTGGCTCGGGTAGGTAGGGCATGTATTGCCATATCAGTTGAACAGAAAAAATAAGCTGCATGAGTTGTTCAAGGTCATGTAGCTAACAGACAATAGAGCCAGAATCAGAGCTCAGCTCTCTGAGTCTGGTACTCTTTACTATATAAACTACACTTCTTTCGTTCTCACATTCTAACGTACTGGAGGAGGAAATCAGATTTCCAGTGACCTTGGAAAATGAGAAATATCTGGAAATTCAGAAGGTGAAATTCACTACAGTAAAATACATGCCAGAATAATTAATAAAAAATATCCAACAGTGAGAGGCCTGCGTACCACCAAAAAAAAAAAAAAAATATATATATATATATATATCATATTTAAATGCAGGATCAGCAATGACTTATGAATGTGGCATAAAATGATTTAGGATAAACATGCTCTAGTTTTTTGGTTACAACAACAGAAGGCACATTGCCAGAATTCATAGAAGCAGTATAATCTGTGGATAACATGGAAGAGTATAATCCCTGGAGTTAGACTTTGTGGGTGCTAGTCCTGACTCCACCTCTTAGTATGCTTATGACTTTAGGAAGTTACTTAACCTCTCTGTGACTCAGTTTCCTCATCTATAAAATGGGGATATAGTAATAGTGCCTACTGCCTAGAGTGGTTAAGATTTAATGAGTACTTTAGAGCTACATACACGGCTCTTGGTTTCTACATCTATGAAATAGGGATATAGTAATAATACCTACTGCCTAGAGTGGTTAAGATTTAATGAGTACTTCAGAGTACTCATAGCTATTTATACATGGCTCATAGCTAAATTGTATGAGCTTTCTTCTACTTCTCCTTCCTTTTTTCTCTTTGTCCTCCCTTATTAGATACCATAATTGAATTCTCAATACTCAAAACTCTTGAGGCCCTTTCTAGAGATTTTGAGGCAACTTAGGTTTTGACAATTTTGGAAAGTATTAAAATGACGGTAAATAGAGGAAATAAATTAATATTTATGAAGTACTTGGCATATTCTAAATATTGCATTAAGCTCTTTCACTTACCTTATCTTCTTTCATCCTCACAAAAGAACATTTTTATTTTGAAACAATTTTAGATTTAGAACATTTGCAAAAATAGTACAGAGAATTTCCAGATACCTTCACTCAGCTTCCCCTAATGTTAACATCTTACATAACCAGAATGTAATAATCAAAGTCAGGAAATTAACATTTGTACAGGGTCAGTAACTGAACTACAGAATTTATTCTGATTTTACCAGTTTTTCCTCTAATTTCCTTTTTCTGTTCCACAATCTAATCCAGGGTTACAGGTTGCATTTATTTGTCATATCGTCTTAGTCTCTTCCTATCAGACAGTTTGTCACTTGTTCCTTGTTCATGAATTTGATACTTTTGAAGAGTACCTGTCAGTTGTTTTGTAGAATGTCCCTCAATTTAGGTTTGTCTGATGTTCTCTCATAATTAAATTGAGGTCATGCATTTTGGGCAGAAATACCACAGAGATCACCCTTCTCAGTGCATCACATCAGGGATGTAAATGATAGCCCAGTGTCTTACTGTTGGCCAAGTTAACTTTGATCACTGGGTTAAGGTGGTACTTAACCTCTGTGAAGTTACTGTTTTCCCACTGTAGTGAATAAATATCTTGGGGGCAATATTTTGAGACTGTGCAAATATCCTATTTTACCCACTAATTTTAGCATCGCTAAATGTGATCACTGGGGTGAAGGGATGTCTGTCAACTTTCTCCACTGTAACATTTCTGTTTTCCCTTTTATAATGAATAAGTATCTTAGGGGGAGATACTATGAGCCCATGCAAATATCCTGATTCTCTTCAGACTTTTGCCCACTGATTTTAGCATACTTCACTCCCAACATCGTTTAACACAAATATTATTGTCTTAGTTTTGTAGGGAGGTTTATTTACCTGCCTGAGAGGTATATTTACCTCCTTGAGGTCACACAAATAGTAAATCCAGCTGTGTCATACTCCCTTTTAATTTCATCATTCTGTTAAGATATGTTAACCCAGGTATATGGGAGAAGAATCTACCAGGGGATAGGGGAGGAGAGGCTACAGAACTCGAAATATATACATTGTTGGGAAGACAAAATTGAGATTTTAAGAAAAGTTTTTATATGAGATGGGAATCAACTGTTGAGGGCAAAGCAATGACTCCTCAAAGCATAGTGAGAAATTTAGGTTTGGTGCACACTGACAGTGATCCAAGAGAGACAAAGGGGTTTTGTACGAACGGTGGATATTGATGCAAATATCAATAGAAAATATAGCTTAACCTTTCTGTAAAGATATATCTTTTGTATTTGAAAAGTTTGTTTCCATCTTGAATTGCCATTTTTATAAGATTTAATCTGACATAAAAAAAAATTTCTTTGATTAGGATACCAAAACTACCACAAAAAATATATCTTCTCACAGCGTTGGTATAAGACAACCAAATCTCACTCTTAATTTATTCCTTATACCACCTTAAAGAAGGACCTCTACTTAAAAAATATCCAGTACATGCATAAGATTCCGCCCCCAAGATGGTAAAGTGAATCTTTCTGGCGTTTGCTTCTTACCTTTACTCAAGATGAACTGTACCCAATCATAAGCAAAAATCCTACAGCAGTAAAATATGTGTTTGATAAGGAGACTGAGAGAATATATGTAATTTTTTAGAGTATACATTTATTTGAGAGAGTGAAGACATTACTATCATAAGACATTGGCAATAACTAATAATAAGGACCCATTGTATAGCACAGGGAACTCTACTCAATACTCTGTAATGACCTATATGGGAAAAGAATTTTAAAAAGATATATGTATGTATATATAACTGATTGACTTTGCTGTACTCCTGAAACTAACACAACATTGTAAATCAACTATACTCCAGTAAAACTTTAAAAAACAAACAAACAAACAGAAAAAAGACATGCATTTTGTGGGGTCCTTTCAACTGTCGTCAGTCATTTCTAATAGTCTTTCCCCTCAAACTGAGGGAATTTCTTCTCATGTTATCAGAGTTCAGGCTTAGTTCTCTTCTAAAATAAGCAACCAGAAGTGGAATAGTCAGCCTGTTTGAAAGGTCAGCAGCATTATCCAATCACAAGTGGCTATTCTTTTCAGAAACAACAGTCCTCTGGAATCATGATGTTAGGTATAGGAGAAGCTTAGGTTCATATATCATCCAGAATTTAAGTATTTTGTGAATAAACAGCATACAAATATTTCACTGATGACCATCATACTTTTAAAAAATCATGGTTTCTGATGTTGTCTGTAACCAGTGTGACTTGTCTGCCTTACTTACCTAAATTCTTCTGTCCTGTATCCTAATTAAATTATTTTCTTAGATATATTTCCCCACTGGTATTTCTTAGATATATTTCCCCACTGGTATTTCCCCACTGGTATTTCTCCATAACTGTTTGAAACTTTACACAGTGATAGAGTAAACTACCAACAAACCCCAAACCATGGGCAATTTTACAGGCCCACTAAATTCAGACATGGGTTTTTAAGTTATCTAAAATTGTTGAAAACACGATTCTGAATATCTAACCCATAGCTCAAGAGTTAGATTTCAAGACAGACATTTATGATGTAAAACTTTGCAGCCTATGTGATATGCAAAATAGCATGAAGGTTTCTAGAATTAATTTGTAATTTTTAAAACTTTATCTTTAAAAAAAGTAGTTCTTGGGCTTCCCTGGTGGCGCAGTGGCTGAGAGTCCGCCTGCCGATGCAGGGGACACGAGTTCGTGACCCGGTCCGGGAAGATCCCACATGCCGCTGAGCGGCTGGGCCCGTGAGCCATGGCCGCTGAGCCTGTGCGCCCGGAGCCTGTGCTCCGCAACGGGAGAGGCCACAACAGTGAGAGGCCCGCGTACCAAAAAAAATAAATAAATAAAGTAGTTCTTTCTCTTATTTTAGTTCTTTGAAAAATTTGGCATTATAGTAACCATTATTTCCAGAATCAGCATAATTATGCTCTGTAAACCTCTAAAATAATTTAATATTACTCTTTTTACAATCTCATTAATTGGAAATTTGAAAACTGTGTTTTTGTTGATATCAAAGAAATGTTAATTTTTAAAAATATGATAATAGTTATATGGTTATGTTTGAGTCATTACCTTTCAGAAATACATACTAAAGCATTTACATGTGACACTAGTATCTGAGATTTGCTTCAGAATAATATGAAAGGCAGGTGGATAAAGGTATATAAATGAAATAAGCATCATCATAAATTTAAAACTGTTGCATCTTGATGGTGGGTTCCTTGAAGATTGTTATTCTATTTACTTCTGTATGTGGTTAAAATTTTTAAATAATAACTCCTAATACATTTTCAGGTCTTTCTTACTTTGAACATGAGAAGATAAATCCTTTATCTACTAATAAAATTTTAGTTTATTGTATTGGTTATGAGAATTTTTTTCCTTCTTTCTATTAATAGACTGAAGACATTAAAGAAATAGCCAAAAAGACACAGGCTCTTCCAAAGGTGAACTCAGAGAGGCAGCGAATCGTGATTTTCACTCAAGGGAGAGATGACACCATACTGGCTACAGGTACATGTGGAAACTGTGGGAGAAACCCAGTATTATGGAGATTAATCATTCTAACAAAATTCTATATTTTTTCTATTTTAATTTATTCAAAGCAATGTACTTTTTTTTTTTTTTACCACCTTCATGTCTTTTACCCCATCTCACCTCCACCCCCATTCCCACCTCTGGCATCCACCAATCTGTTCTCTGTATCTATGACTTTGGGTTTTGTTGGGGTTTTTTTAATTCTTCATATAAGAGATATCATACAGTGTTTGTCTTTCCATGTCGGACTTATTTTGCTTAGCATAGTGCCCTGAATGTTCATCCATATTGTTTCAAATGGCAGCATTTCCTTTTTTATGGCTGAATAACATTTCAGCGTGTGTGTTTGTGTGTGTGTGTGTGTGTGTGTGTGTGTGTGTGTGTGTACCACATTTTCTTTATCCATTCTGAAGTCTGTCCATCCTGAGTGTCTATCAGTGGACACTTAGTTTGTTTCCATGTCTTGGCTATTGTAAATAATACTGCAACGAACATAGGGGTGCAGATATCTCTTTGGGTTAGTGTTTTTGTTTCCTTTGGCTAATTGCTCAGAAGTAGAATTGCTGTATCATATGGTAGTTCTACTTATAATATTCTGAGGAGCCTCCATACTGTTTTTCATAGCAGCTCCATCAATTTACATTCCCACCAACAGTGCACAAGGGTACCCTTTTCTCCATGTCCTTGCCAACATTTATTTCCTGTCTTTATGATGACAGCCATTCTAACAGGTATGAGATGATACCTCAGTGTGGTTTTGATTTGTATTTTCCTGATGATTAGTTATGGTCAACACCTTTTCATGTACCTGTTGGCCATCTGTTGTCCTCTTTTGAAAAAATGTCTATTCAGATCCTCTACCCTTTTTTTTTTTTTTTGCTGTACGCAGGCCTCTCACTGATGTGGCTTCTCCCGTTGTGGAGCACAGGCTCCGGATGCGCAGGCTCAGTGGCCATGGTTCACGGGCCCAGCCGCTCTGCGGCATGTGGGATCTTCCCGGACCGGGGCACGAACCCGTGTCCCCTGCATTGGCAGGTGGACTCTCAACCACTGCGCCACCAGGGAAGCCCCTCTACCCATTTTTTAACTGGATTATTTGGTTTTTTGCTATTGAGTTGTATGGGTTCTTTATATATTTTGGATGTTTACCCCTTATCAGGTACATGACTTGGAAATATTTTCTCCCATTCCATTGGTTGCCTTTTCATTTTATTGATGGTTTCCTTTGCTGTACAGAAGTTTTTCAGTTTGAACTCCCACTTGTTTATTATTGCTTTTTTGGCCTTTGCTTTTGGTGTGCAAGCCAAAAAAATCATTGTTGATCAATGTCAAGGACTTATCCCCTTTGTTTCCTTCTAAGAGTTTTTTGGTTTCAAGTCTTACCTTCAAGTCTTTCATCCATTTTGAGGTGATGCTTATGTATGTTGTAAGATAGTGGTTCAGTTTCTTTCTTTTGCATATGGCCGTCTGGTTTTTCCAACGCCATCTGTTGAAGAGACTATTCTTTCCCCATTGTATACTCCTGGCTCTTTTGTCATAAATTAATTGACCATACGTGTGTGGGTTTATTTCTGGGCTCTCTGTTTTGTTCCATTGATGTATGTGTTTGTTTTTATGCTGCAGTACTATTCTGTTTTGACTACTCTATCTTTGTAATATCGTCTGAAATCAGGAAGTGTGATGCCTCCAGCCTTATTCTGTTTCTCAAGATTGTTTTGGCTATTCGGGGTATTTTGTGGTTCCCTACAAATTTTAGGACTGTTTGTTGTATTTCTGTGAAAATATACCTTTTATTGTTTTTGTTTAACAAATACACCTATCTTCTCTCAGTAGAAAAGATTTCATTTTCAAGAACTTAATTTATTAAAATTCAGTTGAGTAAATCCACATTGATTTAGTTTATTTACTTTGATATTTTGGAGATATTGTCAGTCTAAAAATGTCTTTCTTGAAAAAAAAAAGACATTTTACTTACCAAATACCTGTGCTTGAGTAAAATAAATTTATCTGATTATAAGCAACAGAATTCAGAAATAAGTTATTTCCTTAGAGCTTCCCTGGTGGCTCAGTGATTGAGAGTCCGCCTGCCGATGCAGGGGACACAGGTTTGTGCCCTGGTCCGGGAAGATCCCACATGCCGCGGAGCGGCTGGGCCCGTGAGCCATGGCTGCTGAGCCTGCGTGTCTGGACCCTGTGCTCCGCAACGGGAGAGGCCACAACTGTGAGAGGCCTGCGTACCGCCAAAAAAACAAAGTTACTTACTTAGTTTTAAACTTCAAGAACAAAACCTCACTTTTGTTTTTACTCAGCCATCTATTTTATAGCTCTCGCATAAATAGAATAGAGGGAACTTCCCTGGTGGTCCAGTGGGTAAGACTCCGTGTTCCCAATGCAGGGGGCCCAGGTTCGATCCCTGTTCAGGGAACTATATCCCGCATGCATGCCGCAACTAAGAGTTCACATGCTGCAACTAAAAAAAAAAAAAAGATCCTGCATGCTGCAGTAAAGATCCCATGTACCTCAACTAAGACCCAGTGCAGCCAAAATAAATATATATATATATATATATAATTTTAATAATAGAATAGGAATTTCATCTAGTAAACATTTATTGATTAAAATGAGTAATATTGTCAATATGATGCTGCCTACTATTAAAGCCAAAATACAAAACTTTAAATACTCTCTGAACCCTTAGGATTAAAACCAAGTTAATTCATAATTATTATAAACAGTAGCAATTATTACCTTTATGTTTGTTCAGTACTCTGCTGAACACTGAAATTTAAGATAGACTTAAATATCTAACTGGAACATAAAATTGGTACACATCGAAGTATGAATACGACAAAGTATAATTATATTTCTTAATTATTGGTACAGAGTATATGGGTTGTATTGACTCAAAGAAGGAGATCAGTAAAGCTTGAAGAAAGAAGTTATAGTGAATATGGAGTAAATTTTTTATTGTATTAAATATATAAGCCTGAAATGGGTGAAAAAAGAAATTATTGTCAAATTGTGGGGAGAAGGAACCCTACAGTTAATTTATTTCAACTTTCTTATTTTAGAATTGTGAAAAGCAAGATTGAGAAATTTACTTTAAAAATTATGTTTCAAAATAATTCAGTGAGTGGTAAATAGTGAAGTGGGGTTATAGATGAAATGAGATTTGTCATGAGTAAATAATTGTGGAAGCCATGTGATGGATATATGGAGGGATGGTCATTATGCTATTACTTCCACTTCTATATATGTTTAAAATTCTCCAAAATTAAAAGTATATAAAACAGAAAGAAATGTAAAAAGTAATTTTTCAGACAAAATTCAGAGATATTAAGTGGTTTTTCCCAAGACTCATTGATATCCTTGCTAAGCCTTGAATTTTAGGAAGGATTTAAAGAAAAGAGGGCAGGGCTTCCCTGGTGGCGCAGTGGTTGGGAGTCTGCCTGCCAATGCGGGGGACGTGGGTTCGTGCCCCGGTCCAGGAAGATCCCACATGCCGCGGAGCGGCTGGGCCCGTGAGCCATGGCCGCTGAGCCTGCGCGTCCGGAGCCTGTGCTCTGCAATGGGAGAGGCCACAACAGTGAGAGGCCCGCGTACCGCAAAAAAAAAAAAAAGGAGGGCAGTCCAGTCAAAGAGGATCATGTGAGCAAAGGCACCAGGTAGTATATAATCTTTAATTGTTGTGACAGGAAAAGCCATGTTGTTGTTAATTTGTACAAGAAAGAAAAGAAATAAGTCATGAAAAGATATCCCTTCATTGATAATAACTATCTGGATTGCCGTCTTCCTATGGTATGTGGCCTGTTCCTGTCTTAGCAATAAACACTGTTTGGAAAAGTGAAAAACATGCAGATTTCTTTAGGAACTGTTATACTGCTTTCAGATTCATAAAATGCAATTTGTTGCTCTTTATGGAGACATTTATTTTAAGGCTTTATATATTCCAGATCTACATATTGTACAAGTGTCTTCCTCATTGTGAATTTGCACAATTTTCCCAAAATTGAAACCTTTAAAATTAGCTTCCCCTTCCTGTGACTGAATTTCCTTGTCAACTCATTTTGTTCTTTATTAAATCTATTAAACCATTCTTAGGGATGCTTACCAGCAGGAATTTATTTGCGGAAAGACGCTGGCTAATCTTTGCTGTTCCTACTATATGAAAATGAACTTAAATTAGAGGATGCACTATATCTGCAATGCATGATAAATACAAGATGGATAGAGAATCTGTTCAGCGGTGTCAGCTACAAAAGCAAACATGATAAATGTTAATGCAGTTTTGAGCCCTGGAATAAGCTATTCAATGCACAAGCATAGCTGAATCTCTTTGCTATGTTGTTATTCATGGCAGCCAAATAAATGTCAATAATAAAAGAGAATTAAAGATTTTCATTTCCCAGAGGCAATCCTCTAATACGGCTTGATCTTTCATTTCATTTGTAATTCGTTCTCATGTCAGGATGCAATCATTCGCCAGGCTCTGGGTGTCATGTTAAGTCATTTAATAATGATTAAGAACATAAAAATGCTTGGCCTGTGGGGCAATTCACAGAAGAGATGCCAATTTGTTATTGTTTTTCCTCCTTTCCTCTTGAATATGGATCAGCTTTTTCCCACCTCCTAGCATAAAATACTAATGGAAGATGGGGAAGGAATGTGTCCCTTAATTTACCATAAGTGACATTCCAGAACGGCACAAGGCAGTGCTAGCACACTTATTAAAACACTAATTAGGAATTAGTGTTTTAGTTCCTTAAACCTCACTCTGTAGAGTACTTTTAAATGATCACTGCTAAGTTTGTGACATTTAGCAATAATGTAACAAAATTAGTTTCCTTGGTATTTAATTCTAGAGACCTTTCTCCTTTTGAGATACAGAGTCTGTAAACTACTTTCTCTTATTTTATAAATGTAATTCTTTGAATTTCTCTCCTATGAATTGCTTGTGAATCTAAAGCCTTTTCCACTTACCCTATTTTTTTTGGTCACCTCTATTTCATTTGGGTATCCATCCTCTATCCTTGCAGCCCAGAGGTTTTGTCACATACCAGCCCAGAGGTTTTGTCACATCACTGGTTCCTTGCTTACAGGATAATTGAGTTCTGAGCTTTTGGCGGGGTGAGGGGACCTGAGGGGGACTGGAAAGTAATGAGTAAGAGACTAGGGATGAAGGGCAGGAAGGAAAAGATGATTCTATCCATTTTGATCCTTTTAATGTTGACTAACCTGTTAGAGGAATGGGAGTCAGGTTAGGGAAATCGTTTCTGTCTCTATAAACTTTAGAAAAACTAATACTACAGATTACCTACTGGAAAGCAGCTGCTAATAAGGTCTTCATATATTAACATCTTACTATGATAAGGACTGTAGTGAAAAAAATACAGATTTTCTACATACATATGTGTAAATATATATACATATACATATATATGTCCTTATAGGAAGTTTAAATTTCTCCAAGTTTCCGTACTAAATTTATCACTAAAAATTGGAGGAAGCAATAGGACTTTTGTTCTAAATTGAAAATAATGCATTTTACACAGTGGCTGTTACGAGACAATAAAATAGGTCCACTGAAGAATAAACTGTAGACTTTTCTGAATAATTTCAGAGTGCTTTCTGGGCTGTTTGAATTGTAATTTTGCTCAGACAGAAAAAACAGACTAGCTCAGAGGTTTTCACCTGGAAGACTGGTGCTGTTATATTAGAATCACCTAATGGGCTTTTGGTAAATAGAGCCCTTCCTTCATAAAAACACCTTTTCCTCAACCTGATACATCCCTGTGAGGAGTTAGAATATACATCCTCAAGAAGATGTCTAAGAATGGGGGTGATAGAGTCTGAGGGGAGGGGAGTGTAGGATTGTGTATTTGTTGAAAAAGCTCCCTGAGGTGATATAGCAGTGCTGTCTATGCTCCATCTCTCACGTTGAGAACCATTGGATTAGGTGATTTAATAATGTTGCTGCAAGTTCTATGATCCTATGGGATAATGGAAACAAAACCTTTTAGCAGCTAAGCATCTGGTACTTCAATAAGTCAGGCCTTTTTGAATGCTTCTCTTTCTTAATAAATCACAAAGTAACGAGGACCCATCCACAATAACAAGCAATCTACATACTACTTTATTTTTTTTTATTTTTTATTTATTTTATTTATTTATTTTTGACTGCATTGGGTCTTTGTTGCTGCACGCGGGCTTTCTCTAGTTGTGGTGAGCGGGGGCTACTCTTCGTTGCAGTGCAGGGGCTTCTCATTGCAGTGGTTTCTCTTGTTGCAGAGCATGGGCTCTAGGTGCACGGGCTTCAGTAGTTGTGGCATGCAACCTCAGTAGTTGTGGCTTGGGGGCTCTAGAGCGCAGGCTCAGTAGTTGTGGCACACGGACTTAGATACTCTGAGGCATGTGGGACCTTCCCAGACCAGGGCTTGAACCCATGTCCCCTGCATTGGCAGGGGGATTCTTAACCACTGCGCCACCAGGGAAGCCCTACATACTACTTTAAATTGTCTCCTGCGTCTGGCATGCTTGTAATTTGAGGTAGTCACATTGTAGTGTCCTTTGTCATTTCATTATGGGGTAAATAGGGTTATTGAAGTTTCTTGCCTTCATGTTCTTGAGTCCTTAAACTTGTCACCCCATTTGCTAGTTAAATTGTCATGTTCTTTGAAAACACTCAGTGCTGTCCATTACTCTCTAAGAAAAGATCAGTGTGATTTGCAATTCTGGTAGGCATAAGGCACAGAAGGTGTGCAAGAGAAAATGCAAACTCTGAAGGAAAACAATCTCAGCAGCTGGAAGAATAATGTCAGCACATCATCACAACTCCTACTGCTACAAAATATTATTATAAATCACTTTGAAAATGTTATCTCTACTGCAGCCAAACCAATTTTAAATCATGTTCTTGTTGGCATAGGTTGGTAATGGCGTGGATGGAACAAATTAAGTAGCATTCTTTCAGAGTGTCTATGTATGGCATTCATAGAAAAAAGTTCTTACCAGATGAGGTTTTACAGAATATATATCAATATTTCGTAACTATGAATATAAACAAGTAAGTTATTAACTCATGTTCCATTTTTAGATTTTTGTAACCATAAAAGACAAAGTCCTTTAATTATCCAAGAGGTCGAACATAATTTAGAAGGACATATATGGAACTGTCACATTCCTGACAAAGTAATATCTTTGGGGCATGGTATGTGTGGTTTAGTGATCTCATGCCTGTCAAGAAATGAGACTTCTTTCAACTCCCACCTTTCTATCAAAGCTAGAAAGCAAAATGGGAGACAGCCTACACTAGGCAAATGTTAGCCTTATTATAGCATTTATTTTTGGAAGGACCCTTATTCAGATTTATTGAGGTATAGATTACATATAGTAAAATGCAGATATATTTTACCAAATAACGTGTAACCACCATAATCAAAATATAGAATATTTTGTATGGTTTATTTTGAAATATAGTATGGATACAAAATTGGTACAGATTTTCACTATGTCAACACACCTGTGCCAACTACCACCAGATCAAGTAATAGAACACTTCTAGCACTTTAGAAGCCACCTCTTGTGCTCCCCTCCTAATCATTACCCCCCACCAAATGTACTTATTATTTTGGCTTCTGCTGCTAACAATTTGTTGTGCTTCTTTTTAAAATAGAATCACCCAGTATATAGACTTTTTATCTTGATCTGTCCCCATAATTTTTTAAGCAGTACCTTACTTTTGACAACATAAGATGCTCTAGGCTCTTGTATTTACCTACCTCGGTCCAAGAATCGACTACTTCTTCAAATAACCCCGGTTCCTTTTATTAGCAAATGGTATTTAGAAACCCAGATCTGGGTGCTAGATATGTTCATTGCTACTTGAGAATCATTGCTTCTAGGCCCTCTTACAAATAGATTGGCAATATATGTATGTATAACAACTCATGAATCTATACCTATCTATATTTATTCCTATATCTATCTGTCCATTTATATATTTAAATTCCATGAGTTCAAACTGATACCTTTGATTCCAGTCCAACAGGAGAGTTCATTCTAGCCTTCTCCCTTTCCTTATTTATAACTTCCTCTGACATTGAAGTTCTGGTTTTCATTATGTAAGATACATTTACTATTTGTTCTGTCTTAAAGTAGTTTTGAATTGCTTACCCATACCCTTGTATGAAACATATTTCCTTAATGTACAGTGTTAGATTATAGTCCTTTTTGTCTTTGGCCCTACAGTATCTAGTCAAAATACTGTTATCCAAAAGTAACTTTGTTAGTTCTTTTATTCTATCCACTTCATGTGGTTACATTATTTATTTGTAATGCAGTTATATTCATTTGTTAGAGTTTGTATTCCATTTTGGTTTCCTTTCATATCTGTGTTGGTTTTTTTAATAATTAAAATTCACTCTTTATGGTGTCAGGTTCTCTGTGTTTTGACAAATGCATACATTTATGTAACCACCACCATAGTTATAATTCAGAAGGGTTCCGTTTTTCAGTTCCAGTTTTCCAAAATGATGGTACCAGTTTATACTCCCACCAGTAGCATATAGAATGGCTTTTCCCCCCCACAACTTCACCAGCGTTTGCTGCTATCCACCTTTTTAGTTTTGTCATTCTGGTGAGTATGTACTAGTATCTCATTGTGCTTTTAACTGGAATTTTCCTATTGTAATGAGGTGGGACACCTTTTCACCTGCTTCTTAACATTTGTATATCTTCTTTTGTTGAAGTCTTTTTTTATTGCTGCATGCCGACTTTCTCTAGTTGCAGTGAGCCAGGGCTACTCTTCGTTGCCGTATGCGGACTTCTCATTGCAATGGCTTCTGTTGTTGCCGAGCACGGTCTCTGGGTGCATAGGCTTCAGTAGTTGTGGCACGCGGTCTCAGTAGTTGTGGCTTGTGAGCTCTAGGGCGCAGGCTTGATAGTTGTGGTGCAGGGGCTTAGCTGGGCATGTGGGATCTTCCCAGACCAGGGCTCAAACCCGTGTCCCCTGCACTGGCAGGTGGATTCTTAACCACTGCGCCACCAGGGAAGCCCTGAAGTCTTTTGCTCTTATTAGATTGTCTTATTGATTATAATTCTTACAGTCAGCATGCAAGTCTTGTTACAAAAGCCTTTAATTTTAATATAGTCCAATTTATAATGTTTTCTCCTGTGGGTAATAACTTTTCATGTTCTTTGAAGAAAATCTTTGCATATGCCAAGCTTATGAAGATATTTTCCTATTCTCTTTTTCTATAATTTTTATTTATTTATTTTTATATCTAGATCCACAGTCCGTCTAGAATTAGAATCAGTTTTTATATACGGTGTGGACTAGAGGGCATGATTCATTTATTTTGTGCATATGAGTAACCAGTTGACCCATCATCATTTATTAAAAGGAACATCCTTTTCCTAACTGCACTGAATTGGTACCTTTGTCACATTTCAAGTGACCTTATATCTGTGTCCCTTTTTCGAGACTTTATTCCATTGTTCTCTTTATTCTTGTACCAGTTTACACTGTCAGTTTCTGTTTATAATCAGCCTTTTTATCTGGTAATGTGAGCTTTCTAATTTTGTTCTTCAGGATCGTCCTGGTTCTTCTTGGCCCTTTGCATTTCTAGGTAAATTCCAGAATCAACTTCTTGTCACCACCCCCAGAGTTTGGTTTTTTTTTTTCCAAATCCTTAATAGAATTTTTATTGAGATTATATTGAATCTGCATTTCAATTGGAGAGAATTGACATCTTTATAATATTTTAGTCTTATTCTTTGAATAAGAGGTTTATATAATATTTCCATTTTCTCTGACTGCTTTTTGGAATTTCTCTTTGACTTTAACTTTGTATTTGGTTTTGGTGTTCCTTGTATTTATCCTGCTGGGGGTTTTAGTGTTCCTTGAATCTATAGTTGATGACTATTAACAGTTTTGGAAAATTCTCAGTAATTATCTCTTTAGATACTGCATCCCTGATTTTCCAATTGGAGACCAATTACACATATCTTAGGCCTTTTTTATTGTGTCCCATATATCTTTTATGCCTTTTTTGTACTTTTTATTTTTTTTGTATTTTTTGTATTATTTTTTGTATTTTTTTAGCTTCAGCTTGTGTGTTTTGCGGTGACCTAGCATTTAGTTCACTAATCCTCTCTTTTTCACTTTGTCCCATCTGTTGAGTTCCTTATTTCAGTAATCACATTCTTCTTTTTCTAAATTATTTGATTCTTTTTTATTGATCCCAGTTTTATAGTGTAATCCTCTACCTTCTCATTAATTTTTCAAACATATTAATCACTGTAATAGTAAATTGCATGTCCAGAAACTATAATGTCTCAGTCATCTGTTGGTCTGTTTCTTTTGTTCCTAATAAATTATAGCATTTCTGTTGGTGATACTGTTTTCCTGTAGAAGGCAGCTAGAGTAAACCTAGATCAAAAACTGAACTAGCTCAAGGTTTTGTTGCAGGTTTTATAAGATTCAATCTACTTCTGTATTTTTTTTCCCACTCCTGAAATGCTGTCTCTCTCCTGAAATCTCACCTGAAATCCTGGCATATTTACTAGGGTCCCTACTCATTGGTAGGTTCTCTTTGCACCATATAACTGCCAAAAAATTACTCTGCCTTTTAGAGGTCTTCTGCTTAGTATCTTGGCCTTTTGTCCTGCTGCCTTACAAATTTGGCAAACACCTCAAAGGAGAAAACCCCTGAGAATAAGGCTTACTCCACTGTGTTCCCCTTCAGGATCACGCCACTTCAGTTCTGATTGCCTTGGCAGCCTGAAACTCCAGTTTTTGTCTCACCAGCCCTGGAGACTGCCAAAAGCTCTGTTGGCTTTGCTACCTCTTAGCAAGAGCCAATTGCCTAGATTCTCAACCTCTCACCCAGCACCAAGAATTTGCAGGTCAACTTTTAGCACGTTAGCCTAGGTCTTTAAGGTTCTCTTTTCTCAGAGATCTTGTCCCATCAAGTCTTGGCTTCATTTATTGTTTTAAATTTTTTTTTTAATTTTTGCAACTTTTCTAGCTGTTTATGGTGTAGGAGTTGGTTTATTACAAGCAGTAGCATTAGAGCCTAAATTAAAGTCCTTAGTCAATATTTTTTATTATAAAATAGAAAAATATATGGTCCTGGAAAGTTAAGTGGGCTTAGCTATTTGTTATATAAGGTTGTTAGCTGATTTAGCAATACTACCCTCCATAATTCACTTTGAGAACTGCCAGATTAGGTAGAGACAAAAACAGCTGGATTAGAACCCAGCCTCTTGAATCTCAGTCTAGTCTAATCTGTTCTATACCATGCTGCCTCATTTGTTTACAGCAGTGGTTCTCAACTAGGAACAGTTTTTCTCCTCACTTTTGGTTGTCACAATGGGATAGGTGGTGGAGGGTGGGGGAATTCCACTAGCATCTAATGGATAGAGGCCAGAGATGACACTACACATCCTATAATGCACAGGACAGTCACTCACAACAAAGAATCATCTGATCCAAAATATAAATAGCATCAAGATTGGAAAACCCCTGGCTTACAGTGTACCTCAGAATGTATATTTAAAGGATCACTGTCTACTTCCCCATTACACATTTAACCATAAGATCAATACCAATAGACTTTAGTAGGATAAATCTTCTTGTAGGAATACATCCAGGGGCCCCTTGATCGAAGAAAGCATCCATGTATGATCTAGTCCATACTTGGTTAACTGTGTTTTTAGAACTTCTTCCAAATAATCTCCAATTCTAAGACTTCTGTTTAAGTAGAATATCATAAGAGCTGGAAAACATTATGATGAAGAGGTGGGTATACATATCATAAATTCATTTTGTATATGTGAATGGGTATCTAGATGATAGCTGTGTTTACCTACACATTTATAGTTAGATAGACAGACATTAGCTTTAATGGTTCTTAGAGAATGTATCCATCATGTTTTAAAATTCCATATAATCAATTTCTATAATTGAAAGCTCTTAAAAATATACAAATGGATATTTATCTAAGAGGTATATTACCAAATATTTTTCAGAATAATTATTGTTTGTATCCAGTGAGTGATTTTTCTGAAATTCAGTTAGACACCAAAATTCATTTTTCAGAGCATTACAACTTGGTGGCAAAATTTTATTTTGGCTGAATCACTGCATGCAAGTTTTTGGTTCAGATAAAAATCTTTGGAGGTGTAGCAGATAAGTATGATTCAGATAATTGAACAGCTAAAATTTTCCTTAGTTAAAAGGAATAAATTGTTTGCACATTGAATATGAAAAGCTACTTAAATGAAGACTTAAATATTGCCTTATTCCTTTTATTAGGATAAAGACAGTTTATCCCAATTAAACTTCTTTAGAAGCTCACATCATTTTTGATTTATTCATTTTTAAAGTAGCCCTGTAGAAGCCAGCATTCCTGAGGACTTCCCCCTTTGTTTAATCTTGGTCCATAACGTTTATTTAGATTTTCTCTGCTTCTACTAAACTATTTTAAGTTCTTATGTCTAGAGCTTTTCTGGCTCAATAAACAATCAAGTCTCAAGAAAATGGCCTAGTTCTTTTGTCAAATTAATTATTTCACACTTAGCCGTCTATTTAATTTACTCATCGTAATAAATTTAGCCTATACTCTTAATGATTTCCTTTAGTCCTAGAATTCCACCCATACTCACCTATAACAAAGGGGAAATTTTTTAAAATGTTTTTTGAATAAGCAATACATTCACATGGTTCAGAATTCAAAAAGTACAATAATTAGGGCTGTTCAGCTGTCCAGTACTTGTGAGGAAATAGGCAGTTATTCATTATTATGGTAACCATACAACTTGTCATCAAAACGTAGATACTTTTGGAAGTGAAAGAGGGTGCTATTAATTGTAATAGGACTATCGTGGGCAAACCAGTCTATGTGGTCATGGGAGTCATTATAGATATTTAAACAAAGGTATTTAGTAAAATGAATTATTGCATTGGTTGACATTTTGAACTGTGTTAATTTCTAACATTTCTTCCAACTCACAGATTTTTGATCATGTGCTAAGAATATGCCAGATAATATAGAACTTAAGCCTGCAAATCTATAAGTGCAGGCAGGACAAGTTGGAGAAGCAAGACACCAATAGATAAAACATAAAGTAGGGCTTCCCTGGTGGTGCGGTGGTTGGGAGTCCACCTGCCGATGCAGGGGACGCGGGTTCGTGCCCCGGTCCGGGAAGATCCCACATGCTGCGGAGCGGCTGGGCCCGTGAGCCATGGCCGCTGAGCCTGCGTGTCTGGAGCCTGTGCTCCACAACGGGAGAGGCCACAATGGTGAGGGGCCTGCGTACCGCAAAAAAAAAAAAAACATAAAGTAACAGTACAAATGAATTCAAGTCAGTGTGGTTTTATTGAGTGCCTTCTATATGTCGAAAATTGTAGTTATGTAAGACAAAAACTCCTTTTCTTAAAATCTAGGAGAGACATAACCCACTAATACAGTATGAGAAGTGGTATACAATTTTTATGAACTAATTTATATAGGATAACAGAAGGAAGAAGAAGTTGGGGAAAGTTTCACAAAGGAAGTGATGTTTGAATTAGGCTTTGAAGAATACTTACAATTTTGGCAAGTTGAGATTACAAAAGAATGTAAGTTAACGGAATAATAAGATCGAAAGGCAAAGAAGCCTGAAAGGGTATGATGTATCACAAAGAAAGTCACATATAGGGGAGAGGGGTGTGGGTGAGCATGAAATGGTAAGTTGTAATAGGCCTTTGAATGCTGTGCTGCACAGTAAAGTGCTTCAAGTACATACTGAGAAGGAAGAGATCATTTGGGTTGAGAAACATTTTGTGGTCAATAAAAGAAAGGAACTATACTACACTTGTTTATAAAACTCTTTTTCAGAGGGATCAACAAATACTAAAGATGAAGTTTTTCTTTTTATTAAATGCCAAAGAATAAAAGCTGCAATAATCCCTCTAAAAAGTATTAGTGATGAACAATCCCATGAGGTTAGAGTGAGACAAATTTGATAGGGTTAGAAAAATTGTAGAGAACAGGAGCTATGTATAAACTGTGGTGAAAGCACTAGGGAAAGCGCCTTAGAAAATTAATGAAGATTGGTTTGGTTTAAAGATGATAAACAGAGACTAATGCAAAAGGCTAATGAATTCAGTCATGGAGAAAGTTTATACTAAAGTGCTTTCAAATAGAATTGCTGCTGGCCTGGTTTTTATTAAGCATTTTTTTCCGTTAAATTAAGGGGAAAATTTAAGTAACCCATTAATAAAATTTGCAGTTGATACTAAATTAGGAGATACTGTAGCTGTTAATAAAATTATGGAAATTCTGATAATAATTATTGGAAGTTGGGTACAGAAGTTCAAAATAGTGTTTAAAATAAGATAAAATATATTCATCCCATTTTTAAACCCACATGGAAGCAGCAGCTAGCATTTGAGAAATGTCTCCATTTCCAGGAGATATTCCTGGTTTAAGGGTTTTAAGAACTGAATGGTAGAGTCACCTAAAATGTAGAGCTGTAGGGCTATGTCATCACTAAAGAGTCTACGTTTATAAGATGTATAATGTGGGCTTCCCTGGTGGCGCAGTGGTTGAGAGTCCGCCTGCCGATGCAGGGGACGCGGGTTCGTGTCCTGGTCCAGGAAGATCCCACATGCGGAGCGGCTGGGCCCGTGAGCCATGGCCGCTGAGCCTGCGCGTCCAGAGCCTGTGCTCCGCAACAGGAGAGGCCACAACAGTGAGAGGCCCACGTACCGCAAAAAAAAAAAAAAAAAAAACTTAACCCAGATGAGGCAGATGTTGAGATAGGATGTCCTGGTTACAGGGGTTGGTAACAAATCTGGTGTCAAGTCAGCTTAAGTACAGTCTCCACAGGAGTACAACAACCTGAGGAATTCTGGTATAAACACACCAAGATACTATGTGAGCTAGCAGTGGTAGTGGGAAAATGGAAAAAGCTCTTTCTCAGGAGGAAATCAGTGTCATTCAGAGAAGTCTATTTTTATATAAAAGGAGCTGTATTGGTCTTATAAAAAGAAAGGTTGCCAGGAGCCGGCAAGCACTAAAATGCCTAGCAAACACCTTGGAGTGAAAGGAGTCTAGTTTTAGAAGATGGAGACTAGACTGTTAGGAAGGATACTACTCAGGGCTAAGGATAGGGAATCCAGACTGAAGCTCAGTCCAGTTCCCAAGATTGACTGGTACAGAAGACAACTTATTAAGATAGAACAAAGCTTTGTGGTCACAGTTGGGCCACCACAGCTTACATCTGAATGTCTAAAGTTATTCCATGCCCTACTCTTGGTAAGTATCCTGCCCTTATTAGGATTAGCTTAGAGTTGGTGCCCAACTCTGCAAGTGCAGCCTGAACTATAAAGAACTAGGAAAGATACAAGCAGGGCAAAATGAAGAAGGAGCTCATGCAAGTGAAATCAGGACTTAAAATGTCAACAGATAAGGTATCTGAACATGTCATGGCAGAAAGCAAGTTGCAACTTGTTTTAACTACTACAATGCTAAATTGAAGACTGCTATGTGTAACCTACTGTGCTGGGGTAATATTGGAAACAAAGGTGTACGGCCCTCACTTCAGAGCTTGTACTTAAGTAAGGCAGGTGAGATATACACTAGAAAACAGAATAAGAAAAAATTATGTGAATTTTATCCAAAAATGTGCTGTAGAAATAATGCAAGCATGAATTCACTTTACACTAGTGATCAGGGAAATGATATATTCTAAAAGGGACATGTAAACTAGTTTGTGGAATATCAGTAAGATTTTGATGCAAATAAGAACTAGAAACGATCTTAGAGATCATCTGGTACATCTTAGAAATTTGAAAAATAATTGTGACCCACTGCTGGTGGGAGAAATCTTGTACAGCTTTCCTGGAAGACAGCTTGAAAATACATATCACAGACGTTAAAAAAATGCATAACTTTGACTCAGTAACTTTACTTACAGGAATTAATTCTATGGAATAATTTAGCATATACAACAGAGATTTACACACAAGGATGTTTGTAACAGCATTGGTCTTAATTTTTTAATTTTTTTAAACTTCTCATTTTGCAGCAGCAAAGTTGTAAAAATAGTAGAGATTTTCCATATATCCTTCACCCAGCTTTCCTAAACATTAACATTTTATATAATCAAAGTACAATTATCAAAACCAGGAAATTAATATTAATATACTATTAATAAAGCTACAGACCTTATTTATATGTTGCCAGTTATTACTGATGTTCTTTTTTCTGGCCTAAGATACAATCCAAGATGCCACATTGCATTAGTCATTAGTCATTTCCTCTTATTCTCTTACAGTTTGGCATAGTTTTTCAGTTTTTTTCTTTGTCTTTCGTAACTTTGACACTCTTAAAAAAGTACTGCCCAGTTATTTTGTAGAATGTCTCTCAATTTGGGTTTGACTAATGTTTCCTCAAGATAAAATTCAGGTTATGCCTTTTTAGTCAAGAATACCTCACAAATAATATCTTGCTCTTCTCAGTGCATCATATCAGGAGGCATACGATATCAATTTGCCTCTTTGGTGATGACATTAACTTTGATCACTTGGTTAAGGTGGTACCTCTCACGTTTCTCCATTATAAATTAGTGTTTTTCCCTTCTTAATGAAGAAAATATTTTGTGGGGAGACACTTTGATATTGTGTCTTTCATCTTTTTCCCCCCCTCTCAATATACTTTTGCCTTCAAATTTTAACATCTATTGATTGATCAATAATAATTATTACTGTGGTGTCAGCCAGATAGTGATTTTCTGTTTTTATTATTCCTCATGCTTTATTAATTGGAATTCTGTCATCAGAAAGAGCATACTCTTCTCCCCATTTATTTGTTGATTCATTTACTTATTTATATCAGCAGGACTTACAGAGATTTATTTTATTCTATGGATGCACATTCATTACTGTCATTTTTTGTTGCTCGGATAGTCCTAGATTTGGCCATTGGAAGTACCTTCAGGTTGACTCTTGTGCCCTTTTGACATGCTCCTATCGTCTTTATTTCCTTATGTTCTGACACAATATGTTCCAAGATCATCTTGTACTTACCCTGCCCTACCCATGGAATCAGCCATTTCTCTAAAAAGCCTTGGATCCTTTTATTGGCACTGGCCATTCTCATTTCTACTGGATTGTCTTTATTTATAGACTTCTGTGGGTGAGATTAGGAAATATATGAATGTATAAACACATCTATCTATATCTATTTCTATATCTGTGTGTATGGATTTGTAAAATATGAGTTCATACTGATGTTGCCTGCCTACTCCAATCCAACACCACAGAGTTCCCCCCACATCCTGGTTAATGTTAACATTTTTATGGTATATGAAAAGTTACCATGACTACATACATACTCAGTGAAGTGTCACTCTCCACTCATTCCTTCTTCTGCGTTCCCATTTTCCCTCTCTTTCATACTTTTTCCACCCACCTCTTGTAGGTAACCGAACTCACTAGTTTCTGACTTATTCTTCCTGTATTTCATCTTTTTTTTTCTAATAGCTTTATTGAGATAGAATTCATATAACATACAGTTTACTCATTTAAAATGTGTAATTCAGTTTTGTGGGTATATTTACAGAGTTGTGCAACCATCACTACAATCAATTTTAGAACGTTTTCATCACCCCAAAAGATACCGTTTTACCTCAGTTCCTCCAACCTCTCCCAGCCCTAGGCAACTACTAACCTCTCTATATATGCCTTTTGTTTTTTGAATTTATTAATATATCCATATGGCAGAAATTGACTTAGTCATAAAAGTGTTTTTATTAACATAGAAAGATATACACAATATATTCGTGTATATTTTTCCGTAAATCTTCAAATAAATTTAGTTTTCAATATATAATATTTTCACACAATATGCTCTCTTTTGTATCGGTCCTCTTTCATTTAGTATAATATTTTCAAGGTTCATCCATGTTATAGCATCTGTCAGTACTTCATTCTTTTTTATTGCTATGACATATTAGTTTCCTAGGGCTGCCATAACAAATTACCACAAACTGGATGACTTAAAACAACAGAAATTTATTCTCTCACAGTTCTGAAGCATAGCAGTCTCCATATATCAGCATATAGAGCAATAAAGATATTAGCGGGACCATGTTCCCACTTAAGACTGTAGGGAAAAATCCTTTCTTGCCTCTTCCTAGCTGCAGGTGGCTCCTGGCAATCAATCCTCGGCATTGCTAACATTTCTTGGCTTGTAGCTGAGTCACTCCAGTCTCTGCCTCTGTCTTCACATGGACTTCTTGTATGTATCTATGTCCTCATCTCTTATTATAAGGACACCAGTTATTGCATTTTGGACGTACTCTAATCTAGTATGACCTCATTTTAATTAATTATATCTGCAAAGACCTTATTTCCAGATAAGGTTACAGTCTGAGGTTCCAGGTGAATGTGAATTTTGGGGGGACACTATTCAACCCACTTGTATATGAATTTACCACATTTTATTTATCCATTCACCAGTTGATGGACATTTCATTCTTATGTTTCTTTATGCCCAAAGGAACAGATACATCAGTGTTTTCTTTTTTCCCCTTCTTTTTATTTGAAAGGTGGCACATTATTAATACTCCTTTGCACTCTGCTTTTTTCACTGAGTAATATAACCTGGAAGTTGCTCCATATTACTTTACAGAGGTCTTACTCATTATAGTCAGACCCAAAACAGTGGATACTGACTTCCATCTTAGGCAGAGTAGGAATAACTCCTATCAAACCAGTCCTTTCTCAGGTAGCAGTTATAACTCTGGGCAAAATATTAGAAAAGCAAATACTGGGAGATACTAGAAAACAGTGAAAATCAGGCAGAAACTGAAAGAGAAGACATGTAGTCTTATAGACTTTAAGAGCAGAGAAAGAGTTTGGGGTGACCACATCAGGTAGAGAGTGAGCAATTCCTGAAAGGAATTTTTCTTTCAGGAAAAGAAATTCCTGAAAGGATAGAACCATAGAAAATGAGCCTGAAACTCTGCATAAAGACCCTGCCCAAATCTCTGTATGATCCCTGAATTACACATATACAAAGTAGTTTTCTAGCAGCCCAGCTAAGGCTAAAAGAACTGAATGACGATTTCTGTTGTTGTCTATTGCTGGGGCCAGGAGTTCAGAATTTGAGTCTAGTCAAGTTTAACTGCCTACTTTTTAAAAAATTAATTCTCTTCACAGGTACACAATTGACTAGTCTCTACAACAGAGGTCAGCCAACTTTTTTCTAAAGGGTGCAAGAGTAAATATTTTAGAATTGCATGCCTTGTGGTCTCAGTTGCAACTACTCACCTATGCCATTGTAATGCAAAACCATCCATAGGCAATACATAAACAAATGGACATGGGTGCATTCCACTAAAACTTTATTTACAAAAGCAAATGACTGGCCCTCTGGTTGTAGGTTGCCAACCACTGTTCCACAACATCTCGTTCACAATATTCAGGATATAATCTAAAATTACAAGATTTAAAAAGAAACATGCATACTGGGACTTCCCTGGTGGTCCAGTGGTTAAGGCTCTGCGCTTCCATTGTAGGGGACACAGGTTCAATCCCTGGTCGGGGAACTAAGATCCTGCATGCCGCATGGTATGGCCAAAAAAAAAAAGAATCATGCATATGAAGAACAAAGCAATCAGTGGAGACCAGCTCTGAAATAACCCTGATATATCAATAGAATTAGCAGACAAGAGGTTTTTTTGTTTTTTCTTTGTTTATTTGTTTTGGCTACGTTGGGTCTTCAGTGCTGCGCACGGGCCTTCTCTAGTTTTGGCTAGTGGTGGCTACTCTTTGTTGTGGTGCGCTGGCTTCTGTCATTGCAGTGGCTTCTCTTGTTGCGGAGCACGGGCTCTAGGCGCACGGGCTTCAGTAGTTGTGGTGTGTGGGCTCAGTAGTTGTGGCTCACAGGCTCTAGAGTGCAGGCTCAGTAGTTGTGGCGCATGGGCTTAGTTGCTTGGCGGCATGTGGGATCTTCCTGGACCAGGGCTCAAACCCATGTCCCCTGCATTAGCAGGTGGATTCTTAACCACTGTGCCACCAGGGAAGCCCCCAGACAAGAGATTTAAAGGAAATGTTTTAACTGTGTACTCCAAGATGTAAAGTAAAATATGCTTATATGAATGAACAATTCGAAAATCTGCAGAGATATAGAAACTTAAAAAAATAGAAATTCTAGAACTGAAAATGCAACTTCTGAAATTAAAAATTCACTAGCTGCTCTTTGAGCAGGTTAGAGATGATAAAAGAGCTAGCAACCTTCAATCTAGATCTATAGAAATTATCAAGTCTGGGGAACAGAGAGAAAAAAGATTGAAACAGAATGAATAGAGCTTCTGTAACCTGTGGGACAATATCAGAGGGCCTAATGTATGTGTAATTGGAGTCCCAGAAGGAAGGGTGAGAGAGAATGGGGCAGGAGAAATATTTGATGAAATAATGGCAGAAAGTTTCCTAATTCTGATCAAAGACATGAAATTATGGATTTGGGAAGCTCAATGTGTACCACGAACAGAATAAATACCAAGAAAACCACAGCTAAACATATTATAATTAAACTACTGAAAACAAAAGGTAAAGAGAAGATATTAAAAGCTGCCAGAGCAAAATAGCACACTACATACAAGGGAGACATTATATTAATAACTGAAGATTTCTCATCAAAAGCACTGAAGGTCAAAAGAGAGTGGAACATTTTTCAAGAGCTCAAAAAAACCTGCCAACCCAGAATTTTTCTTCAAGGATGAAGGTGGAATAAAGTCATTTTTATGTAAACAAAAGACTACATACTATGTGAATCCATATATAGAAGAAGAAGATAGAAGTCAGGTTACCTTAAGAGGGAATTATTAATTGCAGGAAGGGAATGTTTCCACATAACATGCCACCCCACAAATTAGTAGCTTGAAAGAAAAGCAGTTTTATTTTCTCATGATTCTGCAATCAAGGCTATGCTCAGGTGGGCAGTTCTTCTACTGGTCGTGACAGTAGTCACTTGAATGACTACATTCAGCTAGTGTGTTGGCTGCAGGCTGGATTCATTAGGGATAACTAGAACCCTCTCTCTCTTTCCATTTAGTCTTAGAATCAGTATGTTCAGGGTCAGGCTTATAGTTCAAACCCTTTTTATGTATGTGTTATACCTCAGTAAAAAGTTTACTTTCAAATGGGGTGCAAACAGTAGAGAAATAATGTTAAAGAATAATGTAGCAAAAATAGAGACTACAGAATATTCCAGAGAATACAAGTACTTTTTATCTGACTAGTGTAAAGTTTTTGTAAGGAAAATTAATAGAAGATAAAGAAAAAAACCTTAAGTTTATGTTAGTTAGATTTGAATGGGTCTGATTAGAAAGGATGTGAGAAGCTATTAAAGGGTTTTGAGCAGAGGAATAATGTGATCAGAACAGTAGTTTAGTAGATATAATTTCATGCTAGTGTATAAAATCAACTGGAGAAGGGAGAGGTTATAATTATGCAGACTTATTTGGGAGCAGCAATTTAGAGGTGCACCAGTAAGAATTTGAACTAGAATGATGGAAAGTTAATGGGAAAGAAAGTAATAGAATTTATTTGTTCCATATACAGGGATTGAGAACCTACTGTGTTCCAGGCACTGGATAAGGAACTCACAATATATGAAATACAGGTGTAGAGAACTAATCACAGTTTGTTGTAATAAAAGTTTTAATGGATGAATGTTGGGACTTCTCTGTTGGTCCGGTGGCTACGACTCCATGTTCCCAATGCAGGGGGCCCGGGTTCAATCCCTGGTCAGGGAACTAGACCCCACATGCCGCAACTAAGAGTTTGCATGCCACAACTAAAGATCCCACATGCCGCAACAAAGATCCTGCACACAGCAACGAAGATCCCGAGTACTGCACCTAAGACCCGGCATAGCCAAATAAATAAATATATTTTTTTTAAGTAGATGAGTGTATAACGTGTTAAGGACCCAAGAAGAGGGAGCAACTAATTGTATGGAAGAGTCTAAGAAGTGCTTTATGTAAGATTAAATGTTAGATGAGTATTTGAAGTTTGCCAGGCAAAGAAGAGTAGAGCATCATGGCATTGAGGACATGGTTCAGTATGTCTGTGTATGGAAGCTAAGCATAGGTACAAGAAGCTAGAAAGATAAAGAAGGATCACATCGCTAAAGGCAAAAGGTGTCATGAAAGAAGGTTTAATAGAAATTAGTGACAACATAAGTAAGCAAAAATTACCCTAAGGTTTTAAATTTAAGTGACTAGAAAAATGGTATCGATAATACAAATAAATGGGAACTCAGTGTTAAGAATTATATAATCTATAGATATTTTTCATCTGAGTGGACCCTGGAATACCCAGAGGGTATTTTTTAATGTATGTTTGAACACTAAATGTGTTTCATCAGTGAAGTTCTTAATATCGTATGCTCATCATAGGTTATTAAAGCCAATCAACAACCTAGAATTGATTCTTAACCATTGGCACAGTTTTCTTCAAAATTACAATCTGTAAAATAAAAGAAAATTCACCTGAATTTTTCTTAACTCAGAAGAAAAGAAATAGGTTAACTGAATAAGAAACAGAACTGTTAGGAATGTTCCAAAGGTTTGGTTTTAAATTATCAAATTAATTCCTCTTTCATTTGTTTTAAAATACTGTTGTTTCAAGAACCACCAATTATCAGCTAATGCTAGATGTATAATTATGTGTTAATGTATGACAAGGTTGGCAGTCTCCACAGAAGACTGGCACTTAGCTGATGATTGAAGCTGCTGTTGGTCCAATGAATCTGTAGCTCAGAAATTTTCCTAGAAGTAACCTCTGTTGTTCAAATTACATATCCATTTTTTGAGACACAACCCACTGACTACAGGCATTATTACCTGAATTATTACAAAGTAATTGATTAGAAATCTAAATCAAACTTTGACACTATAGATCCATATGAGTGGTTGTCTGAGAACTAGGGGACAGGAAAAAGGTAGGAGCTTACTAAGAAAAACACAAGGGAATTTTTGGAAGTAATGGATATGTTCATTATCTTGACTGTGGTGATGGCTCCATGGGTGTATACATCCTACAAACTTAAGTTACACACTTTAAGTATGTGCAGTTTGTTGTGTGTCAGTCTGTTACCTACCTAAGTCTTGGACTTTCTAATCAATAGAAATTGATAAGAGGCCAGACGAGAAATTCAGGCAAGGCTTTATTGGTAGTCATACTGCAGCACAAAGGAATGAAAACAAGTTGCCTTGCTCACTCCCCTATGTGGGGGTGAGTTGGTCCCTTAAATGGAGTGAGAGTAGGGGCAGATTGGTGGGTGGGGCCTGAGGGGTGGCTTAGGTGGTCTGCCCACCCCCTTGGTGATGCTGTGTGCAGGGATCATGTACAGTGTGCTGCTTTTTCTCTGGCACCTCAGAAGTAGCAGTTGGGGCTTTGCCTTTTTGTATCTTGTTCATAATTTGCCCCAACTGCACATTTGTGCAGTTATTTTTAGTCCCTTATAGTTTCTTTGTATTCTTTTGCTCTGGGAGACATTTGTCCAGGTACACACACTCCAGTAAAGGGTCCCAGGACTCAAGTCCCAGCCTGTCTCAAATCATGCCTCAGTATAGCTGTTATTAAAAGAAATAAATTTAATCTTAGAATAGTCAGATAAAATATTTTGGGTCCTGCACCATTATTCATATAAAAAAGATCTAGCCATTTTTAAATGTATATACACAATTTGAACAAATCTAGGTTACCTGAGTTATAATGAATTGAGTGTAGTGATTTTTAACCAGAGTCTTAAGAGTAATACACTTATATAGATTTGTGTATGTGTATTTGTGAATCTGTGCTGATTCTGGATGATTCTTTTTTTTCTTTGAGAATTGGTGACTGTGGATTGAATGTTAAAGATGTTAAATTGGCTTTTAAGCAGATTTTACAATATATCAGTACCACCTTAGTTTGAGTATTTTTTCCTTGTGAGAGATGCAGAAAGATCAATGTCTCAGGTGCCCCAGATCATAATAAATATTTTTAGTAATACTTTTCTTTACCTTTGTACACTTTTAATAATGAGCTTTAAAAATAAATCAGACTATTAATGGCTTTCTGACAGTGTCATCCTGGCTGTGGTTGAGACCAATGTGAACTCTAATTTTTAAAGGTTAATTCTATAGGTAGAACACAGATTTGCTAGAAGGCATAAGGACTTGGATAAAAGATCGAATTAGGATATGTGATATAAGAGGATCTTTTAAAAGAATCGCTATTTGATGCTTGGAATGTGTTCAGTCAGATGCCTGTATAATATTGCTAAAGCATAAACAGGGGAACGTATTCATATCCTTTAATACAGTAATTTCAATTCTTGGAATTTAAATAATCAAAATAGGAGCATCTATATGTGAAGATATTTATGTTGTTTTTATGTATCATAGTAGAAATTAAAAGAAACCTTTATGGGACAGATAAAGTATGTTACTTACTGGATACTACCATTAAAAATAATGCAGCAATTTGAGATTATCCTTATGTATTGTGTTAGATAAAAAATGAACCAATGCAAAGCATTCGTTCATTTTGTTAAACTTCATTACTTAAAATTTGAGGACTTTTCTATAGTATGCAAAAATCAGAATATAAATTTGCCTGCCACTACAATCAAAACAGCAAGAGTGATTAGGGTGGGGGGTAAGATGATAAATACTGTGTGTTTTCCATATCTTATTTTATATATTTTTTAAATTATCAGTTGTTTTTAAAAGAACACACGCCTTTTAATTAAGTGTACAAATTTAGCTACACTAAAGTAATATAGACTACTAGTGGCTGAAGCTCTGGGGTTTCATTAGTACAGTAATGACTTAATTAACAAATCCTCTATGAACAAAACCTCTTTCCCCGAGACTGGCCTTGGTGCAGCAGGCATGGGGGAAGGATCAATTTTCTCTGAGTTAGATTGGTGGCAGCAGGGACTAATGAGGCAGGGCCTTGAAAGTGGCTCTCTCTCAGATCTAACTCCTCAGGGGTTGGCTAGAGCTGATGCTAAGGGCACTGCTGTACTCCTGGGACCTACACAGCCTGGTTACCCAGGTGTTAAGAAAACAATTTCTGTGCCAAGACCATATGTGGCTTTTAAGAGACTCGGCAGGACTCTTGATTTAGGCAGAGCATTCCTAGTGTGGAACGAGTAGGCTAGAAAATAGCAAAGAGGGAATCCCATGTACTAGGAAGCTTCCACCTGTCTTCTGTGTGCTCAGTGTACTGCTTTTTTGATACCCTGGGCTTCATTTTATTCAACTATAAAATGAAAGGGCTGACTAGAAAATCTCTACTGTATCTTTCAGTTCTGATGGTCTTTATGTCCAGAGTGTTCTAATGGTCTATGTGTCTAGATCCGGAGTCAGCAATCTTTCTGCAAAGGGCCAAATAGTAAATATTTTCAGCTTTGCAGGACATACGATCTCAGTCGTAGCTGTTCAGCTCTGCCTCTAGTATGAAAGCAGCCATATGTAAGAATACGTAACCAAATAGGTCTGGCTGTGTTCCAGTAAAACTTTATTTACAAAAATAGGCGGCTAGCTAGATTTGGCCCATAAGCCATAGGACAACCTCTGGTCTAGATATTAATGTAATGGAGGTATTAAAAGAATTCTTAGGGGGATATGATATAAATCTTATTTCAGAGGGACCATTCTCTCAGACTTTTTACTTTTAAAGGTTAGTCAAACATAAAATGATATTTCAGGGAATTCCCTGGTGGCCTAGTGGTTAGGATTCCGGGCTTTCACTGTAGTGGCCTGGGTTCAATCCCTGGTTGGGAACTGAGATCCTGTAAGCCTCACAGTGTTGCCAAAAAATACATTAATTAAATAAAATAAACTGATATTTCAAAGTCAGGGTTTAGCAGCATGGAGAGAAGGATAAAAATACCCTGTCACCAAACTATTATAGTAAATTCTCTGCAATAGAGGAATCCTGTCATTCCCAATTAAGGAAGAAATGGTGTCTGCAACACTTGTGACTAGATTCTTTCAAGTCTCCAAAACTGTGAGCCTAGTAGGAGAGAAGTTCAATGGCCTGTTAATTTTGTTTCTTATAAAATAGGCTAAATCATGCCTTTCATGGTAGTGTGGGCTTCAGACTGTCTGTGTGTGTGTGTGTGTGTGTGTGTGTGTGTGTGTGTGTGTGTGTGT